>NW_027365024.1:0-148519 GCF_046119375.1 Phyllobates terribilis | reverse complement strand
ATATCTCCACATTGCAAGGTGCAATTCTGAAATTTTTTGATTTTTCCTGCTAATCCTAGCATGATAAAGAAGATTCAAAGAGAGTGAGATGCCAGCTCCTTTCATTCAGTCAGTAGCTTCAAACATTTCTGGACGTTTTTCAATGGCAAAAATCAATGAATATTGTAAATGCACAAACAGTAATATCTCCACATTGCAAGGTGCAATTCTGAAATTTTTTGCTTTTTCCTGCTAATCCTAGCATGATAAAGAAGATTCAAAGAGAGTGAGATGCCAGCTCCTTTCATTCAGTCAGTAGCTTCAAACATTTCTGGTATATGAATAACATGATGTTTTTCAATGGCAAAAATCAATGAATATTGTAAATGCACAAACAGTAATATCTCCACATTGCAATGTGCAATTCTGAAATTTTTTGCTTTTTCCTGCTAATCCTAGCATGATAAAGAAGATTCAAAGAGAGTGAGATGCCAGCTCCTTTCATTCAGTCAGTAGCTTCAAACATTTCTGGATGTTTTTCAATGGCAAAAATCAATGAATATTGTAAATGCACAAACAGTAATATCTCCACATTGCAAGGTGCAATTCTGAAATTTTTTGCTTTTTCCTGCTAATCCTAGCATGATAAAGAAGATTCAAAGAGAGTGAGATGCCAGCTCCTTTCATTCAGTCAATAGCTTCAAACATTTCTGGTATATGAATAACATGATGTTTTTCAATGGCAAAAATCAATGAATATTGTAAATGCACAAACAGTAATATCTCCACATTGCAAGGTGCAATTCTGAAATTTTTTGCTTTTTCCTGCTAATCCTAGCATGATAAAGAAGATTCAAAGAGAGTGAGATGCCAGCTCCTTTCATTCAGTCAGTAGCTTCAAACATTTCTGGATGTTTTTCAATGGCAAAAATCAATGAATATTGTAAATGCACAAACAGTAATATCTCCACATTGCAAGGTGCAATTCTGAAATTTTTTGCTTTTTCCAGCTAATCCTAGCATGATAAAGAAGATTCAAAGAGAGTGAGATGCCAGCTCCTTTCATTCAGTCAGTAGCTTCAAACATTTCTGGTATATGAATAACATGATGTTTTTCAATGGCAAAAATCAATGAATATTGTAAATGCACAAACAGTAATATCTCCACATTGCAAGGTGCAATTCTGAAATTTTTTGCTTTTTCCTGCTAATCCTAGCATGATAAAGAAGATTCAAAGAGAGTGAGATGCCAGCTCCTTTCATTCAGTCAGTAGCTTCAAACATTTCTGGACGTTTTTCAATGGCAAAAATCAATGAATATTGTAAATGCACAAACAGTAATATCTCCACATTGCAAGGTGCAATTCTGAAATTTTTTGCTTTTTCCTGCTAATCCTAGCATGATAAAGAAGATTCAAAGAGAGTGAGATGCCAGCTCCTTTCATTCAGTCAGTAGCTTCAAACATTTCTGGTATATGAATAACATGATGTTTTTCAATGGCAAAAATCAATGAATATTGTAAATGCATAAACAGTAATATCTCCACATTGCAAGGTGCAATTCTGAAATTTTTTGCTTTTTCCTGCTAATCCTAGCATGATAAAGAAGATTCAAAGAGAGTGAGATGCCAGCTCCTTTCATTCAGTCAGTAGCTTCAAACATTTCTGGACGTTTTTCAATGGCAAAAATCAATGAATATTGTAAATGCACAAACAGTAATATCTCCACATTGCAAGGTGCAATTCTGAAATTTTTTGCTTTTTCCTGCTAATCCTAGCATGATAAAGAAGATTCAAATAGAGTGAGATGCCAGCTCCTTTCATTCAGTCAGTAGCTTCAAACATTTCTGGTATATGAATAACATGATGTTTTTCAATGGCAAAAATCAATGAATATTGTAAATGCACAAAAAGTAATATCTCCACATTGCAAGGTGCAATTCTGAAATTTTTTGCTTTTTCCTGCTAATCCTAGCATGATAAAGAAGATTCAAAGAGAGTGAGATGCCAGCTCCTTTCATTCAGTCAGTAGCTTCAAACATTTCTGGACGTTTTTCAATGCCAAAAATCAATGAATATTGTAAATGCACAAACAGTAATATCTCCACATTGCAAGGTGCAATTCTGAAATTTTTTGCTTTTTCCTGCTAATCCTAGCATGATAAAGAAGATTCAAAGAGAGTGAGATGCCAGCTCCTTTCATTCAGTCAGTAGCTTCAAACATTTCTGGTATATGAATAACATGATGTTTTTCAATGGCAAAAATCAATGAATATTGTAAATGCACAAACAGTAATATCTCCACATTGCAAGGTGCAATTCTGAAATTTTTTGCTTTTTCCAGCTAATCCTAGCATGATAAAGAAGATTCAAAGAGAGTGAGATGCCAGCTCCTTTCATTCAGTCAGTAGCTTCAAACATTTCTGGTATATGAATAACATGATGTTTTTCAATGGCAAAAATCAATGAATATTGTAAATGCACAAACAGTAATATCTCCACATTGCAAGGTGCAATTCTGAAATTTTTTGCTTTTTCCTGCTAATCCTAGCATGATAAAGAAGGTTCAAAGAGAGTGAGATGCCAGCTCCTTTCATTCAGTCAGTAGCTTCAAACATTTCTGGACGTTTTTCAATGGCAAAAATCAATGAATATTGTAAATGCACAAACAGTAATATCTCCACATTGCAAGGTGCAATTCTGAAATTTTTTGCTTTTTCCTGCTAATCCTAGCATGATAAAGAAGATTCAAAGAGAGTGAGATGCCAGCTCCTTTCATTCAGTCAGTAGCTTCAAACATTTCTGGTATATGAATAACATGATGTTTTTCAATCGCAAAAATCAATGAATATTGTAAATGCACAAACAGTAATATCTCCACATTGCAAGGTGCAATTCTGAAATTTTTTGCTTTTTCCTGCTAATCCTAGCATGATAAAGAAGATTCAAAGAGAGTGAGATGCCAGCTCCTTTCATTCAGTCAGTAGCTTCAAACATTTCTGGACGTTTTTCAATGGCAAAAATCAATGAATATTGTAAATGCACAAACAGTAATATCTCCACATTGCAAGGTGCAATTCTGAAATTTTTTGCTTTTTCCTGCTAATCCTAGCATGATAAAGAAGATTCAAAGAGAGTGAGATGCCAGCTCCTTTCATTCAGTCAGTAGCTTCAAACATTTCTGGTATATGAATAACATGATGTTTTTCAATGGCAAAAATCAATGAATATTGTAAATGCACAAACAGTAATATCTCCACATTGCAAGGTGCAATTCTGAAATTTTTTGCTTTTTCCTGCTAATCCTAGCATGATAAAGAAGATTCGAAGAGAGTGAGATGCCAACTCCATTCATTCAGTCAGTAGCTTCAAACATTTATGGACTTTTTTCAATGCCAAAAATCAATGAATATTGTAAATGCACAAACAGTAATATCTCCACATTGCAAGGTGCAATTCTGAAATTTTTTGCTTTTTCCTGCTAATCCTAGCATGATAAAGAAGATTCAAAGAGAGTGAGATGCCAGCTCCTTTCATTCAGTCAGTAGCTTCAAACATTTCTGGTATATGAATAACATGATGTTTTTCAATGGCAAAAATCAATGAATATTGTAAATGCACAAACAGTAATATCTCCACATTGCAAGGTGCAATTCTGAAATTTTTTGCTTTTTCCAGCTAATCCTAGCATGATAAAGAAGATTCAAAGAGAGTGAGATGCCAGCTCCTTTCATTCAGTCAGTATCTTCAAACATTTCTGGTATATGAATAACATGATGTTTTTCAATGGCAAAAATCAATGAATATTGTAAATGCACAAACAGTAATATCTCCACATTGCAAGGTGCAATTCTGAAATTTTTTGCTTTTTCCTGCTAATCCTAGCATGATAAAGAAGATTCAGAGAGTGAGATGCCAGCTCCTTTCATTCAGTCAGTAGCTTCAAACATTTCTGGACGTTTTTCAATGGCAAAAATCAATGAATATTGTAAATGCACAAACAGTAATATCTCCACATTGCAAGGTGCAATTCTGACATTTTTTGCTTTTTCCTGCTAATCCTAGCATGATAAAGAAAATTCAAAGAGAGTGAGATGCCAGCTCCTTTCATTCAGTCAGTAGCTTCAAACATTTCTGGTATATGAATAACATGATGTTTTTCAATGGCAAAAATCAATGAATATTGTAAATGCATAAACAGTAATATCTCCACATTGCAAGGTGCAATTCTGAAATTTTTTGCTTTTTCCTGCTAATCCTAGCATGATAAAGAAGATTCAAAGAGAGTGAGATGCCAGCTCCTTTCATTCAGTCAGTAGCTTCAAACATTTCTGGACGTTTTTCAATGGCAAAAATCAATGAATATTGTAAATGCACAAACAGTAATATCTCCACATTGCAAGGTGCAATTCTGAAATTTTTTGCTTTTTCCTGCTAATCCTAGCATGATAAAGAAGATTCAAAGAGAGTGAGATGCCAGCTCCTTTCATTCAGTCAGTAGCTTCAAACATTTCTGGTATATGAATAACATGATGTTTTTCAATGGCAAAAATCAATGAATATTGTAAATGCACAAACAGTAATATCTCCACATTGCAAGGTGCAATTCTGAAATTTTTTGCTTTTTCCTGCTAATCCTAGCATGATAAAGAAGATTCGAAGAGAGTGAGATGCCAACTCCTTTCATTCAGTCAGTAGCTTCAAACATTTATGGGCGTTTTTCAATGCCAAAAATCAATGAATATTGTAAATGCACGAACAGTAATATCTCCACATTGCAAGGTGCAATTCTGAAATTTTTTGCTTTTTCCTGCTAATCCTAGCATGATAAAGAAGATTCAAAGAGAGTGAGATGCCAGCTCCTTTCATTCAGTCAGTAGCTTCAAACATTTCTGGTATATGAATAACATGATGTTTTTCAATGGCAAAATCAATGAATATTGTAATTCACAAACAGTAATATCTCCACATTGCAAGGTGCAATTCTGAAATTTTTTGCTTTTTCCAGCTAATCCTAGCATGATAAAGAAGATTCAAAGAGAGTGAGATGCCAGCTCCTTTCATTCAGTCGGTAGCTTCAAACATTTCTCTTATATGAATAACATGATGTTTTTCAATGGCAAAAATCAATGAATATTGTAAATGCACAAACAGTAATATCTCCACATTGCAAGGTGCAATTCTGAAATTTTTTGCTTTTTCCTGCTAATCCTAGCATGATAAAGAAGATTCAAAGAGAGTGAGATGCCAGCTCCTTTCATTCAGTCAGTAGCTTCAAACATTTCTGGACGTTTTTCAATGGCAAAAATCAATGAATATTGTAAATGCACAAACAGTAATATCTCCACATTGCAAGGTGCAATTCTGAAATTTTTTGCTTTTTCCTGCTAATCCTAGCATGATAAAGAAGATTCAAAGAGAGTGAGATGCCAGCTCCTTTCATTCAGTCAGTAGCTTCAAACATTTCTGGACGTTTTTCAATGGCAAAAATCAATGAATATTGTAAATGCACAAACAGTAATATCTCCACATTGCAAGGTGCAATTCTGAAATTTTTTGCTTTTTCCTGCTAATCCTGGCATGATAAAGAAGATTCAAAGAGAGTGAGATGCCAGCTCCTTTCATTCAGTCAGTAGCTTCAAACATTTCTGGTATATGAATAACATGATGTTTTTCAATGGCAAAAATCAATGAATATTGTAAATGCACAAACAGTAATATCTCCACATTGCAAGGTGCAATTCTGAAATTTTTTGCTTTTTCCTGCTAATCCTAGCATGATAAAGAAGATTCAAAGAGAGTGAGATGCCAAGCTCCTTTCATTCAGTCAGTAGCTTCAAACATTTCTGGACGTTTTTCAATGGCAAAAATCAATGAATATTGTAAATGCACAAACAGTAATATCTCCACATTGCAAGGTGCAATTCTGAAATTTTTTGCTTTTTCCTGCTAATCCTAGCATGATAAAGAAGATTCAAAGAGAGTGAGATGCCAGCTCCTTTCATTCAGTCAGTAGCTTCAAACATTTCTGGTATATGAATAACATGATGTTTTTCAATGACAAAAATCAATGAATATTGTAAATGCACAAACAGTAATATCTCCACATTGCAAGGTGCAATTCTGAAATTTTTTGCTTTTTCCTGCTAATCCTAGCATGATAAAGAAGATTCAAAGAGAGTGAGATGCCAGCTCCTTTCATTCAGTCAGTAGCTTTAAACATTTCTGGACGTTTTTCAATGGCAAAAATCAATGAATATTGTAAATGCACAAAAAGTAATATCTCCACATTGCAAGGTGCAATTCTGAAATTTTTTGCTTTTTCCTGCTAATCCTAGCATGATAAAGAAGATTCAAAGAGAGTGAGATGCCAGCTCCTTTCATTCAGTCAATAGCTTCAAACATTTCTGGTAAATGAATAACATGATGTTTTTCAATGGCAAAAATCAATGAATATTGTAAATGCACAAACAGTAATATCTCCACATTGCAAGGTGCAATTCTGAAATTTTTTGCTTTTTCCAGCTAATCCTAGCATGATAAAGAAGATTCAAAGAGAGTGAGATGCCAGCTCCTTTCATTCAGTCGGTAGCTTCAAACATTTCTCTTATATGAATAACATGATGTTTTTCAATGGCAAAAATCATTGAATATTGTAAATGCACAAACAGTAATATCTCCACATTGCAAGGTGCAATTCTGAAATTTTTTGCTTTTTCCTGCTAATCCTAGCATGATAAAGAAGATTCAAAGAGAGTGAGATGCCAGCTCCTTTCATTCAGTCAGTAGCTTCAAACATTTCTGGACGTTTTTCAATGGCAAAAATCAATGAATATTGTAAATGCACAAACAGTAATATCTCCACATTGCAAGGTGCAATTCTGAATTTTTTTGCTTTTTCCTGCTAATCCTAGCATGATAAAGAAGATTCAAAGAGAGTGAGATGCCAGCTCCTTTCATTCAGTCAGTAGCTTCAAACATTTCTGGTATATGAATAACATGATGTTTTTCAATGGCAAAAATCAATGAATATTGTAAATGCACAAACAGTAATATCTCCACATTGCAAGGTGCAATTCTGAAATTTTTTGCTTTTTCCTGCTAATCCTAGCATGATAAAGAAGATTCAAAGAGAGTGAGATGCCAAGCTCCTTTCATTCAGTCAGTAGCTTCAAACATTTCTGGACGTTTTTCAATGGCAAAAATCAATGAATATTGTAAATGCACAAACAGTAATATCTCCACATTGCAAGGTGCAATTCTGAAATTTTTTGCTTTTTCCTGCTAATCCTAGCATGATAAAGAAGATTCAAAGAGAGTGAGATGCCAGCTCCTTTCATTCAGTCAGTAGCTTCAAACATTTCTGGTATATGAATAACATGATGTTTTTCAATGACAAAAATCAATGAATATTGTAAATGCACAAACAGTAATATCTCCACATTGCAAGGTGCAATTCTGAATTTTTTTGCTTTTACCTGCTAATCCTAGCATGATAAAGAAGATTCAAAGAGAGTGAGATGCCAGCTCCTTTCATTCAGTCAGTAGCTTTAAACATTTCTGGACGTTTTTCAATGGCAAAAATCAATGAATATTGTAAATGCACAAACAGTAATATCTCCACATTGCAAGGTGCAATTCTGAAATTTTTTGCTTTTTCCTGCTAATCCTAGCATGATAAAGAAGATTCAAAGAGAGTGAGATGCCAGCTCCTTTCATTCAGTCAGTAGCTTCAAACATTTCTGGACGTTTTTCAATGGCAAAAATCAATGAATATTGTAAATGCACAAACAGTAATATCTCCACATTGCAAGGTGCAATTCTGAAATTTTTTGCTTTTTCCTGCTAATCCTAGCATGATAAAGAAGATTCAAAGAGAGTGAGATGCCAGCTCCTTTCATTCAGTCAGTAGCTTCAAACATTTCTGGTATATGAATAACATGATGTTTTTCAATGACAAAAATCAATGAATATTGTAAATGCACAAACAGTAATATCTCCACATTGCAAGGTGCAATTCTGAATTTTTTTGCTTTTACCTGCTAATCCTAGCATGATAAAGAAGATTCAAAGAGAGTGAGATGCCAGCTCCTTTCATTCAGTCAGTAGCTTTAAACATTTCTGGACGTTTTTCAATGGCAAAAATCAATGAATATTGTAAATGCACAAACAGTAATATCTCCACATTGCAAGGTGCAATTCTGAAATTTTTTGCTTTTTCCTGCTAATCCTAGCATGATAAAGAAGATTCAAAGAGAGTGAGATGCCAGCTCCTTTCATTCAGTCAGTAGCTTCAAACATTTCTGGTATATGAATAACATGATGTTTTTCAATGGCAAAAATCAATGAATATTGTAAATGCACAAACAGTAATATCTCCACATTGCAAGGTGCAATTCTGAAATTTTTTTCTTTTTCCAGCTAATCCTAGCATGATAAAGAAGATTCAAAGAGAGTGAGATGCCAGCTCCTTTCATTCAGTCGGTAGCTTCAAACATTTCTGGTATATGAATAACATGATGTTTTTCAATGGCAAAAATCAATGAATATTGTAAATGCACAAACAGTAATATCTCCACATTGCAAGGTGCAATTCTGAAATTTTTTGCTTTTTCCTGCTAATCCTAGCATGATAAAGAAGATTCAGAGAGTGAGATGCCAGCTCCTTTCATTCAGTCAGTAGCTTCAAACATTTCTGGACGTTTTTCAATGGCAAAAATCAATGAATATTGTAAATGCACAAACAGTAATATCTCCACATTGCAAGGTGCAATTCTGACATTTTTTGCTTTTTCCTGCTAATCCTAGCATGATAAAGAAAATTCAAAGAGAGTGAGATGCCAGCTCCTTTCATTCAGTCAGTAGCTTCAAACATTTCTGGTATATGAATAACATGATGTTTTTCAATGGCAAAAATCAATGAATATTGTAAATGCATAAACAGTAATATCTCCACATTGCAAGGTGCAATTCTGAAATTTTTTGCTTTTTCCTGCTAATCCTAGCATGATAAAGAAGATTCAAAGAGAGTGAGATGCCAGCTCCTTTCATTCAGTCAGTAGCTTCAAACATTTCTGGACGTTTTTCAATGGCAAAAATCAATGAATATTGTAAATGCACAAACAGTAATATCTCCACATTGCAAGGTGCAATTCTGAAATTTTTTGCTTTTTCCTGCTAATCCTAGCATGATAAAGAAGATTCAAAGAGAGTGAGATGCCAGCTCCTTTCATTCAGTCAGTAGCTTCAAACATTTCTGGTATATGAATAACATGATGTTTTTCAATGGCAAAAATCAATGAATATTGTAAATGCACAAACAGTAATATCTCCACATTGCAAGGTGCAATTCTGAAATTTTTTGCTTTTTCCTGCTAATCCTAGCATGATAAAGAAGATTCGAAGAGAGTGAGATGCCAACTCCTTTCATTCAGTCAGTAGCTTCAAACATTTATGGGCGTTTTTCAATGCCAAAAATCAATGAATATTGTAAATGCACGAACAGTAATATCTCCACATTGCAAGGTGCAATTCTGACATTTTTTGCTTTTTCCTGCTAATCCTAGCATGATAAAGAAGATTCAAAGAGAGTGAGATGCCAGCTCCTTTCATTCAGTCAGTAGCTTCAAACATTTCTGGTATATGAATAACATGATGTTTTTCAATGGCAAAATCAATGAATATTGTAATTCACAAACAGTAATATCTCCACATTGCAAGGTGCAATTCTGAAATTTTTTGCTTTTTCCAGCTAATCCTAGCATGATAAAGAAGATTCAAAGAGAGTGAGATGCCAACTCCTTTCATTCAGTCGGTAGCTTCAAACATTTCTCTTATATGAATAACATGATGTTTTTCAATGGCAAAAATCAATGAATATTGTAAATGCACAAACAGTAATATCTCCACATTGCAAGGTGCAATTCTGAAATTTTTTGCTTTTTCCTGCTAATCCTAGCATGATAAAGAAGATTCAAAGAGAGTGAGATGCCAGCTCCTTTCATTCAGTCAGTAGCTTCAAACATTTCTGGACGTTTTTCAATGGCAAAAATCAATGAATATTGTAAATGCACAAACAGTAATATCTCCACATTGCAAGGTGCAATTCTGAAATTTTTTGCTTTTTCCTGCTAATCCTAGCATGATAAAGAAGATTCAAAGAGAGTGAGATGCCAGCTCCTTTCATTCAGTCAGTAGCTTCAAACATTTCTGGACGTTTTTCAATGGCAAAAATCAATGAATATTGTAAATGCACAAACAGTAATATCTCCACATTGCAAGGTGCAATTCTGAAATTTTTTGCTTTTTCCTGCTAATCCTGGCATGATAAAGAAGATTCAAAGAGAGTGAGATGCCAGCTCCTTTCATTCAGTCAGTAGCTTCAAACATTTCTGGTATATGAATAACATGATGTTTTTCAATGGCAAAAATCAATGAATATTGTAAATGCACAAACAGTAATATCTCCACATTGCAAGGTGCAATTCTGAAATTTTTTGCTTTTTCCTGCTAATCCTAGCATGATAAAGAAGATTCAAAGAGAGTGAGATGCCAAGCTCCTTTCATTCAGTCAGTAGCTTCAAACATTTCTGGACGTTTTTCAATGGCAAAAATCAATGAATATTGTAAATGCACAAAGAGTAATATCTCCACATTGCAAGGTGCAATTCTGAAATTTTTTGCTTTTTCCTGCTAATCCTAGCATGATAAAGAAGATTCAAAGAGAGTGAGATGCCAGCTCCTTTCATTCAGTCAGTAGCTTCAAACATTTCTGGTATATGAATAACATGATGTTTTTCAATGACAAAAATCAATGAATATTGTAAATGCACAAACAGTAATATCTCCACATTGCAAGGTGCAATTCTGAAATTTTTTGCTTTTTCCTGCTAATCCTAGCATGATAAAGAAGATTCAAAGAGAGTGAGATGCCAGCTCCTTTCATTCAGTCAGTAGCTTTAAACATTTCTGGACGTTTTTCAATGGCAAAAATCAATGAATATTGTAAATGCACAAAAAGTAATATCTCCACATTGCAAGGTGCAATTCTGAAATTTTTTGCTTTTTCCTGCTAATCCTAGCATGATAAAGAAGATTCAAAGAGAGTGAGATGCCAGCTCCTTTCATTCAGTCAATAGCTTCAAACATTTCTGGTAAATGAATAACATGATGTTTTTCAATGGCAAAAATCAATGAATATTGTAAATGCACAAACAGTAATATCTCCACATTGCAAGGTGCAATTCTGAAATTTTTTGCTTTTTCCAGCTAATCCTAGCATGATAAAGAAGATTCAAAGAGAGTGAGATGCCAGCTCCTTTCATTCAGTCGGTAGCTTCAAACATTTCTCTTATATGAATAACATGATGTTTTTCAATGGCAAAAATCATTGAATATTGTAAATGCACAAACAGTAATATCTCCACATTGCAAGGTGCAATTCTGAAATTTTTTGCTTTTTCCTGCTAATCCTAGCATGATAAAGAAGATTCAAAGAGAGTGAGATGCCAGCTCCTTTCATTCAGTCAGTAGCTTCAAACATTTCTGGACGTTTTTCAATGGCAAAAATCAATGAATATTGTAAATGCACAAACAGTAATATCTCCACATTGCAAGGTGCAATTCTGAATTTTTTTGCTTTTTCCTGCTAATCCTAGCATGATAAAGAAGATTCAAAGAGAGTGAGATGCCAGCTCCTTTCATTCAGTCAGTAGCTTCAAACATTTCTGGTATATGAATAACATGATGTTTTTCAATGGCAAAAATCAATGAATATTGTAAATGCACAAACAGTAATATCTCCACATTGCAAGGTGCAATTCTGAAATTTTTTGCTTTTTCCTGCTAATCCTAGCATGATAAAGAAGATTCAAAGAGAGTGAGATGCCAAGCTCCTTTCATTCAGTCAGTAGCTTCAAACATTTCTGGACGTTTTTCAATGGCAAAAATCAATGAATATTGTAAATGCACAAACAGTAATATCTCCACATTGCAAGGTGCAATTCTGAAATTTTTTGCTTTTTCCTGCTAATCCTAGCATGATAAAGAAGATTCAAAGAGAGTGAGATGCCAGCTCCTTTCATTCAGTCAGTAGCTTCAAACATTTCTGGTATATGAATAACATGATGTTTTTCAATGACAAAAATCAATGAATATTGTAAATGCACAAACAGTAATATCTCCACATTGCAAGGTGCAATTCTGAATTTTTTTGCTTTTACCTGCTAATCCTAGCATGATAAAGAAGATTCAAAGAGAGTGAGATGCCAGCTCCTTTCATTCAGTCAGTAGCTTTAAACATTTCTGGACGTTTTTCAATGGCAAAAATCAATGAATATTGTAAATGCACAAACAGTAATATCTCCACATTGCAAGGTGCAATTCTGAAATTTTTTGCTTTTTCCTGCTAATCCTAGCATGATAAAGAAGATTCAAAGAGAGTGAGATGCCAGCTCCTTTCATTCAGTCAGTAGCTTCAAACATTTCTGGACGTTTTTCAATGGCAAAAATCAATGAATATTGTAAATGCACAAACAGTAATATCTCCACATTGCAAGGTGCAATTCTGAAATTTTTTGCTTTTTCCTGCTAATCCTAGCATGATAAAGAAGATTCAAAGAGAGTGAGATGCCAGCTCCTTTCATTCAGTCAGTAGCTTCAAACATTTCTGGTATATGAATAACATGATGTTTTTCAATGACAAAAATCAATGAATATTGTAAATGCACAAACAGTAATATCTCCACATTGCAAGGTGCAATTCTGAATTTTTTTGCTTTTACCTGCTAATCCTAGCATGATAAAGAAGATTCAAAGAGAGTGAGATGCCAGCTCCTTTCATTCAGTCAGTAGCTTTAAACATTTCTGGACGTTTTTCAATGGCAAAAATCAATGAATATTGTAAATGCACAAACAGTAATATCTCCACATTGCAAGGTGCAATTCTGAAATTTTTTGCTTTTTCCTGCTAATCCTAGCATGATAAAGAAGATTCAAAGAGAGTGAGATGCCAGCTCCTTTCATTGAGTCAGTAGCTTCAAACATTTCTGGTATATGAATAACATGATGTTTTTCAATGGCAAAAATCAATGAATATTGTAAATGCACAAACAGTAATATCTCCACATTGCAAGGTGCAATTCTGAAATTTTTTTCTTTTTCCAGCTAATCCTAGCATGATAAAGAAGATTCAAAGAGAGTGAGATGCCAGCTCCTTTCATTCAGTCGGTAGCTTCAAACATTTCTGGTATATGAATAACATGATGTTTTTCAATGGCAAAAATCAATGAATATTGTAAATGCACAAACAGTAATATCTCCACATTGCAAGGTGCAATTCTGAAATTTTTTGCTTTTTCCTGCTAATCCTAGCATGATAAAGAAGATTCAAAGAGAGTGAGATGCCAGCTCCTTTCATTCAGTCAGTAGCTTCAAACATTTCTGGACGTTTTTCAATGGCAAAAATCAATGAATATTGTAAATGCACAAACAGTAATATCTCCACATTGCAAGGTGCAATTCTGAAATTTTTTGCTTTTTCCTGCTAATCCTAGCATGATAAAGAAGATTCAAAGAGAGTGAGATGCCAGCTCCTTTCATTCAGTCAGTAGCTTCAAACATTTCTGGACGTTTTTCAATGGCAAAAATCAATGAATATTGTAAATGCACAAACAGTAATATCTCCACATTGCAAGGTGCAATTCTGAAATTTTTTGCTTTTTCCTGCTAATCCTAGCATGATAAAGAAGATTCAAAGAGAGTGAGATGCCAGCTCCTTTCATTCAGTCAGTAGCTTCAAACATTTCTGGTATATGAATAACATGATGTTTTTCAATGGCAAAAATCAATGAATATTGTAAATGCACAAACAGTAATATCTCCACATTGCAAGGTGCAATTCTGAATTTTTTTGCTTTTTCCTGCTAATCCTAGCATGATAAAGAAGATTCAAAGAGAGTGAGATGCCAGCTCCTTTCATTCAGTCAGTAGCTTCAAACATTTCTGGACGTTTTTCAATGGCAAAAATCAATGAATATTGTAAATGCACAAACAGTAATATCTCCACATTGCAAGGTGCAATTCTGAAATTTTTTGCTTTTTCCTGCTAATCCTAGCATGATAAAGAAGATTCAAAGAGAGTGAGATGCCAGCTCCTTTCATTCAGTCAGTAGCTTCAAACATTTCTGGTATATGAATAACATGATGTTTTTCAATGGCAAAAATCAATGAATATTGTAAATGCACAAACAGTAATATCTCCACATTGCAAGGTGCAATTCTGAAATGTTTTGCTTTTTCCTGCTAATCCTAGCATGATAAAGAAGATTCAAAGAGAGTGAGATGCCAAGCTCCTTTCATTCAGTCAGTAGCTTCAAACATTTCTGGACGTTTTTCAATGGCAAAAATCAATGAATATTGTAAATGCACAAACAGTAATATCTCCACATTGCAAGGTGCAATTCTGAAATTTTTTGCTTTTTCCTGCTAATCCTAGCATGATAAAGAAGATTCAAAGAGAGCGAGATGCCAGCTCCTTTCATTCAGTCAGTAGCTTCAAACATTTCTGGTATATGAATAACATGATGTTTTTCAATGGCAAAAATCAATGAATATTGTAAATGCACAAACAGTAATATCTCCACATTGCAAGGTGCAATTCTGAAATTTTTTGCTTTTTCCTGCTAATCCTAGCATGATAAAGAAGATTCAAAGAGAGTGAGATGCCAGCTCCTTTCATTCAGTCAGTAGCTTCAAACATTTCTGGTATATGAATAACATTATGTTTTTCAATGGCAAAAATCAATGAATATTGTAAATGCACAAACAGTAATATCTCCACATTGCAAGGTGCAATTCTGAAATTTTTTGCTTTTTCCTGCTAATCCTAGCATGATAAAGAAGATTCAAAGAGAGTGAGATGCCAGCTCCTTTCATTCAGTCAGTAGCTTCAAACATTTCTGGACGTTTTTCAATGGCAAAAATCAATGAATATTGTAAATGCACAAACAGTAATATCTCCACATTGCAAGGTGCAATTCTGAAATTTTTTGCTTTTTCCTGCTAATCCTAGCATGATAAAGAAGATTCAAAGAGAGTGAGATGCCAGCTCCTTTCATTCAGTCAGTAGCTTCAAACATTTCTGGTATATGAATAACATGATGTTTTTCAATGGCAAAAATCAATGTATATTGTAAATGCACAAACAGTAATATCTCCACATTGCAAGGTGCAATTCTGAAATTTTTTGCTTTTTCCAGCTAATCCTAGCATGATAAAGAAGATTCAAAGAGAGTGAGATGCCAGCTCCTTTCATTCAGTCGGTAGCTTCAAACATTTCTGGTATATGAATAACATGATGTTTTTCAATGGCAAAAATCAATGAATATTGTAAATGCACAAACAGTAATATCTCCACATTGCAAGGTGCAATTCTGAAATTTTTTGCTTTTTCCTGCTAATCCTAGCATGATAAAGAAGATTCAAAGAGAGTGAGATGCCAGCTCCTTTCATTCAGTCAGTAGCTTCAAACATTTCTGGACGTTTTTCAATGGCAAAAATCAATGAATATTGTAAATGCACAAACAGTAATATCTCCACATTGCAAGGTGCAATTCTGAAATTTTTTGCTTTTTCCTGCTAATCCTAGCATGATAAAGAAGATTCAAAGAGAGTGAGATGCCAGCTCCTTTCATTCAGTCAGTAGCTTCAAACATTTCTGGACGTTTTTCAATGGCAAAAATCAATGAATATTGTAAATGCACAAACAGTAATATCTCCACATTGCAAGGTGCAATTCTGAAATTTTTTGCTTTTTCCTGCTAATCCTAGCATGATAAAGAAGATTCAAAGAGAGTGAGTTGCCAGCTCCTTTCATTCAGTCAGTAGCTTCAAACATTTCTGGTATATGAATAACATGATGTTTTTCAATGGCAAAAATCAATGAATATTGTAAATGCACAAACAGTAATATCTCCACATTGCAAGGTGCAATTCTCAAATTTTTTGCTTTATCCTGCTAATCCTAGCATGATAAAGAAGATTCAAAGAGAGTGAGATGCCAAGCTCCTTTCATTCAGTCAGTAGCTTCAAACATTTCTGGACGTTTTTCAATGGCAAAAATCAATGAATATTGTAAATGCACAAACAGTAATATCTCCACATTGCAAGGTGCAATTCTGAAATTTTTTGCTTTTTCCTGCTAATCCTAGCATGATAAAGAAGATTCAAAGAGAGTGAGATGCCAGCTCCTTTCATTCAGTCAGTAGCTTCAAACATTTCTGGTATATGAATAACATGATGTTTTTCAATGGCAAAAATCAATGAATATTGTAAATGCACAAACAGTAATATCTCCACATTGCAAGGTGCAATTCTGAAATTTTTTGCTTTTTCCTGCTAATCCTAGCATGATAAAGAAGATTCAAAGAGAGTGAGATGCCAGCTCCTTTCATTCAGTCAGTAGCTTCAAACATTTCTGGTATATGAATAACATTATGTTTTTCAATGGCAAAAATCAATGAATATTGTAAATGCACAAACAGTAATATCTCCACATTGCAAGGTGCAATTCTGAAATTTTTTGTTTTTTCCTGCTAATCCTAGCATGATAAAGAAGATTCAAAGAGAGTGAGATGCCAGCTCCTTTCATTCAGTCAGTAGCTTTAAACATTTCTGGACGTTTTTCAATGGCAAAAATCAATGAATATTGTAAATGCACAAACAGTAATATCTCCACATTGCAAGGTGCAATTCTGAAATTTTTTGCTTTTTCCTGCTAATCCTAGCATGATAAAGAAGATTCAAAGAGAGTGAGATGCCAGCTCCTTTCATTCAGTCAGTAGCTTCAAACATTTCTGGATGTTTTTCAATGGCAAAAATCAATGAATATTGTAAATGCACAAACAGTAATATCTCCACATTGCAAGGTGCAATTCTGAATTTTTTTGCTTTTTCCTGCTAATCCTATCATGATAAAGAAGATTCAAAGAGAGTGAGATGCCAGCTCCTTTCATTCAGTCAGTAGCTTCAAACATTTCTGGTATATGAATAACATGATGTTTTTCAATGGCAAAAATCAATGAATATTGTAAATGCACAAACAGTAATATCTCCACATTGCAAGGTGCAATTCTGAAGTTTTTTGCTTTTTCCTGCTAATCCTAGCATGATAAAGAAGATTCAAAGAGAGTGAGATGCCAGCTCCTTTCTTTCAGTCAGTAGCTTCAAACATTTCTGGTATATGAATAACATGATGTTTTTCAATGGCAAAAATCAATGAATATTGTAAATGCACAAACAGTAATATCTCCACATTGCAAGGTGCAATTCTGAAATTTTTTGCTTTTTCCTGCTAATCCTAGCATGATAAAGAAGATTCAAAGAGAGTGAGATGCCAGCTCCTTTCATTCAGTCAGTAGCTTCAAACATTTCTGGACGTTTTTCAATGGGAAAAATCAATGAATATTGTAAATGCACAAACAGTAATATCTCCACATTGCAAGGTGCAATTCTGAAATTTTTTGCTTTTTCCTGCTAATCCTAGCATGATAAAGAAGATTCAAAGAGAGTGAGATGCCAGCTCCTTTCATTCAGTCAGTAGCTTCAAACATTTCTGGACGTTTTTCAATGGCAAAAATCAATGAATATTGTAAATGCACAAACAGTAATATCTCCACATTGCAAGGTACAATTCTGAAATTTTTTGCTTTTTCCTGCTAATCCTAGCATGATAAAGAAGATTCAAAGAGAGTGAGATGCCAGCTCCTTTCATTCAGTCAGTAGCTTCAAACATTTCTGGACGTTTTTCAATGGCAAAAATCAATGAATATTGTAAATGCACAAACAGTAATATCTCCACATTGCAAGGTGCAATTCTGAAATTTTTTGCTTTTTCCTGCTAATCCTAGCATGATAAAGAAGATTCAAAGAGAGTGAGATGCCAGCTCCTTTCATTCAGTCAGTAGCTTTAAACATTTCTGGACGTTTTTCAATGGCAAAAATCAATGAATATTGTAAATGCACAAACAGTAATATCTCCACATTGCAAGGTGCAATTCTGAAATTTTTTGCTTTTTCCTGCTAATCCTAGCATGATAAAGAAGATTCAAAGAGAGTGAGATGCCAGCTCCTTTCATTCAGTCAGTAGCTTCAAACATTTCTGGACGTTTTTCAATGGCAAAAATCAATGAATATTGTAAATGCACAAACAGTAATATCTCCACATTGCAAGGTGCAATTCTGAAATTTTTTGCTTTTTCCTGCTAATCCTAGCATGATAAAGAAGATTCAAAGAGAGTGAGATGCCAGCTCCTTTCATTCAGTCAGTAGCTTCAAACATTTCTGGTATATGAATAACATGATGTTTTTCAATGGCAAAAATCAATGAATATTGTAAATGCACAAACAGTAATATCTCCACATTGCAAGGTGCAATTCTGAAATTTTTTGCTTTTTCCAGCTAATCCTAGCATGATAAAGAAGATTCAAAGAGAGTGAGATGCCAGCTCCTTTCATTCAGTCAGTAGCTTCAAACATTTCTGGTATATGAATAACATGATGTTTTTCAATGGCAAAAATCAATGAATATTGTAAATGCACAAACAGTAATATCTCCACATTGCAAGGTGCAATTCTGAAATTTTTTGCTTTTTCCTGCTAATCCTAGCATGATAAAGAAGATTCAAAGAGAGTGAGATGCCAGCTCCTTTCATTCAGTCAGTAGCTTCAAACATTTCTGGACGTTTTTCAATGGCAAAAATCAATGAATATTGTAAATGCACAAACAGTAATATCTCCACATTGCAAGGTGCAATTCTGAAATTTTTTGCTTTTTCCTGCTAATCCTAGCATGATAAAGAAGATTCAAAGAGAGTGAGATGCCAGCTCCTTTCATTCAGTCAGTAGCTTCAAACATTTCTGGACGTTTTTCAATGGCAAAAATCAATGAATATTGTAAATGCACAAACAGTAATATCTCCACATTGCAAGGTGCAATTCTGAATTTTTTTGCTTTTTCCTGCTAATCCTAGCATGATAAAGAAGATTCAAAGAGAGTGAGATGCCAGCTCCTTTCATTCAGCCAGTAGCTTCAAACATTTCTGGTATATGAATAACATGATGTTTTTCAATGGCAAAAATCAATGAATATTGTAAATGCACAAACAGTAATATCTCCACATTGCAAGGTGCAATTCTGAAATTTTTTGCTTTTTCCAGCTAATCCTAGCGTGATAAAGAAGATTCAAAGAGAGTGAGATGCCAGCTCCTTTCATTCAGTCAGTAGCTTCAAACATTTCTGGTATATGAATAACATGATGTTTTTCAATGGCAAAAATCAATGAATATTGTAAATGCACAAACAGTAATATCTCCACATTGCAAGGTGCAATTCTGAAATTTTTTGCTTTTTCCTGCTAATCCTAGCATGATAAAGAAGATTCAAAGAGAGTGAGATGCCAGCTCCTTTGATTCAGTCAGTAGCTTCAAACATTTCTGGACGTTTTTCAATGGCAAAAATCAATGAATATTGTAAATGCACAAACAGTAATATCTCCACATTGCAAGGTGCAATTCTGAAATTTTTTGCTTTTTCCTTCTAATCCTAGCATGATAAAGAAGATTCAAAGAGAGTGAGATGCCAGCTCCTTTCATTCAGTCAGTAGCTTCAAATATTTCTGGACGTTTTTCAATGGCAAAAATCAATGAATATTGTAAATGCACAAACAGTAATATCTCCACATTGCAAGGTGCAATTCTGAAATTTTTTGCTTTTTCCTGCTAATCCTAGCATGATAAAGAAGATTCAAAGAGAGTGAGATGCCAGCTCCTTTCATTCAGTCAGTAGCTTCAAACATTTCTGGTATATGAATAACATGATGTTTTTCAATGGCAAAAATCAATAAATATTGTAAATGCACAACCAGTAATATCTCCACATTGCAAGGTGCAATTCTGAAATTTTTTGCTTTTTCCTGCTAATCCTAGCATGATAAAGAAGATTCAAAGAGAGTGAGATGCCAGCTCCTTTCATTCAGTCAGTAGCTTCAAACATTTCTGGACGTTTTTCAATGGCAAAAATCAATGAATATTGTAAATGCACAAACAGTAATATCTCCACATTGCAAGGTGCAATTCTGAAATTTTTTGCTTTTTCCTGCTAATCCTAGCATGATAAAGAAGATTCAAAGAGAGTGAGATGCCAGCTCCTTTCATTCAGTCAGTAGCTTCAAACATTTCTGGACGTTTTTCAATGGCAAAAATCAATGAATATTGTAAATGCACAAACAGTAATATCTCCACATTGCAAGGTGCAATTCTGAAATTTTTTGCTTTTTCCTGCTAATCCTAGCATGATAAAGAAGATTCAAAGAAAGTGAGATGCCAGCTCCTTTCATTCAGTCAGTAGCTTCAAACATTTCTGGTATATGAATAACATGATGTTTTTCAATGGCAAAAATCAATGAATATTGTAAATGCACAAACAGTAATATCTCCACATTGCAAGGTGCAATTCTGAAATTTTTTGCTTTTTCCTGCTAATCCTAGCATGATAAAGAAGATTCAAAGAGAGTGAGATGCCAGCTCCTTTCATTCAGTCAGTAGCTTCAAACATTTCTGGACGTTTTTCAATGGCAAAAATCAATGAATATTGTAAATGCACAAACAGTAATATCTCCACATTGCAAGGTGCAATTCTGAAATTTTTTGCTTTTTCCTGCTAATCCTAGCATGATAAAGAAGATTCAAAGAGAGTGAGATGCCAGCTCCTTTCATTCAGTCAGTAGCTTCAAACATTTCTGGTATATGAATAACATGATGTTTTTCAATGGCAAAAATCAATGAATATTGTAAATGCACAAACAGTAATATCTCCACATAGCAAGGTGCAATTCTGAAATTTTTTGCTTTTTCCTGCTAATCCTAGCATGATAAAGAAGATTCAAAGAGAGTGAGATGCCAGCTCCTTTCATTCAGTCAGTAGCTTCAAACATTTCTGAACGTTTTTCAATGGCAAAAATCAATGAATATTGTAAATGCACAAACAGTAATATCTCCACATTGCAAGGTACAATTCTGAAATTTTTTGCTTTTTCCTGCTAATCCTAGCATGATAAAGAAGTTTCAAAGAGAATGAGATGCCAGCTCCTTTCATTCAGTCAGTAGCTTCAAACATTTCTGGACGTTTTTCAATGGCAAAAATCAATGAATATTGTAAATGCACAAACAGTAATATCTCCACATTGCAAGGTGCAATTCTGAAATTTTTTGCTTTTTCCTGCTAATCCTAGCATGATAAAGAAGATTCAAAGAGAGTGAGATGCCAGCTCCTTTCATTCAGTCAGTAGCTTCAAACATTTCTGGACGTTTTTCAATGGCAAAAATCAATGAATATTGTAAATGCACAAACAGTAATATCTCCACATTGCAAGGTGCAATTCTGAAATTTTTTGCTTTTTCCTGCTAATCCTAGCATGATAAAGAAGATTCAAAGAGAGTGAGATGCCAGCTCCTTTCATTCAGTCAGTAGCTTCAAACATTTCTGGACGTTTTTCAATGGCAAAAATCAATGAATATTGTAAATGCACAAACAGTAATATCTCCACATTGCAAGGTGCAATTCTGAAATTTTTTGCTTTTTCCTGCTAATCCTAGCATGATAAAGAAGATTCAAAGAGAGTGAGATGCCAGCTCCTTTCATTCAGTCAGTAGCTTCAAACATTTCTGGTATATGAATAACATGATGTTTTTCAATGGCAAAAATCAATGAATATTGTAAATGCACAAACAGTAATATCTCCACATTGCAAGGTGCAATTCTGAAATTTTTTGCTTTTTCCAGCTAATCCTAGCATGATAAAGAAGATTCAAAGAGAGTGAGATGCCAGCTCCTTTCATTCAGTCAGTAGCTTCAAACATTTCTGGTATATGAATAACATGATGTTTTTCAATGGCAAAAATCAATGAATATTGTAAATGCACAAACAGTAATATCTCCACATTGCAAGGTGCAATTCTGAAATTTTTCGCTTTTTCCTGCTAATCCTAGCATGATAAAGAAGATTCAAAGAGAGTGAGATGCCAGCTCCTTTCATTCAGTCAGTAGCTTCAAACATTTCTGGACGTTTTTCAATGGCAAAAATCAATGAATATTGTAAATGCACAAACAGTAATATCTCCACATTGCAAGGTGCAATTCTGAAATTTTTTGCTTTTTCCTGCTAATCCTAGCATGATAAAGAAGATTCAAAGAGAGTGAGATGCCAGCTCCTTTCATTCAGTCAGTAGCTTCAAACATTTCTGGTATATGAATAACATGATGTTTTTCAATGGCAAAAATCAATGAATATTGTAAATGCACAAACAGTAATATCTCCACATTGCAAGGTGCAATTCTGAAATTTTTTGCTTTTTCCTGCTAATCTTAGCATGATAAAGAAGATTCAAAGAGAGTGAGATGCCAGCTCCTTTCATTCAGTCAGTAGCTTCAAACATTTCTGGACGTTTTTCAATGGCAAAAATCAATGAATATTGTAAATGCACAAACAGTAATATCTCCACATTGCAAGGTGCAATTCTGAAATTTTTTGCTTTTTCCTGCTAATCCTAGCATGATAAAGAAGATTCAAAGAGAGTGAGATGCCAGCTCCTTTCATTCAGTCAGTAGCTTCAAACATTTCTGGACGTTTTTCAATGGCAAAAATCAATGAATATTGTAAATGCACAAACAGTAATATCTCCACATTGCAAGGTGCAATTCTGAAATTTTTTGCTTTTTCCTGCTAATCCTAGCATGATAAAGAAGATTCAAAGAGAGTGAGATGCCAGCTCCTTTCATTCAGTCAGTAGCTTCAAACATTTCTGGACGTTTTTCAATGGCAAAAATCAATGAATATTGTAAATGCACAAACAGTAATATCTCCACATTGCAAGGTGCAATTCTGAATTTTTTTGCTTTTTCCTGCTAATCCTAGCATGATAAAGAAGATTCAAAGAGAGTGAGATGCCAGCTCCTTTCATTCAGCCAGTAGCTTCAAACATTTCTGGTATATGAATAACATGATGTTTTTCAATGGCAAAAATCAATGAATATTGTAAATGCACAAACAGTAATATCTCCACATTGCAAGGTGCAATTCTGAAATTTTTTGCTTTTTCCAGCTAATCCTAGCGTGATAAAGAAGATTCAAAGAGAGTGAGATGCCAGCTCCTTTCATTCAGTCAGTAGCTTCAAACATTTCTGGTATATGAATAACATGATGTTTTTCAATGGCAAAAATCAATGAATATTGTAAATGCACAAACAGTAATATCTCCACATTGCAAGGTGCAATTCTGAAATTTTTTGCTTTTTCCTGCTAATCCTAGCATGATAAAGAAGATTCAAAGAGAGTGAGATGCCAGCTCCTTTGATTCAGTCAGTAGCTTCAAACATTTCTGGACGTTTTTCAATGGCAAAAATCAATGAATATTGTAAATGCACAAACAGTAATATCTCCACATTGCAAGGTGCAATTCTGAAATTTTTTGCTTTTTCCTTCTAATCCTAGCATGATAAAGAAGATTCAAAGAGAGTGAGATGCCAGCTCCTTTCATTCAGTCAGTAGCTTCAAATATTTCTGGACGTTTTTCAATGGCAAAAATCAATGAATATTGTAAATGCACAAACAGTAATATCTCCACATTGCAAGGTGCAATTCTGAAATTTTTTGCTTTTTCCTGCTAATCCTAGCATGATAAAGAAGATTCAAAGAGAGTGAGATGCCAGCTCCTTTCATTCAGTCAGTAGCTTCAAACATTTCTGGTATATGAATAACATGATGTTTTTCAATGGCAAAAATCAATAAATATTGTAAATGCACAACCAGTAATATCTCCACATTGCAAGGTGCAATTCTGAAATTTTTTGCTTTTTCCTGCTAATCCTAGCATGATAAAGAAGATTCAAAGAGAGTGAGATGCCAGCTCCTTTCATTCAGTCAGTAGCTTCAAACATTTCTGGACGTTTTTCAATGGCAAAAATCAATGAATATTGTAAATGCACAAACAGTAATATCTCCACATTGCAAGGTGCAATTCTGAAATTTTTTGCTTTTTCCTGCTAATCCTAGCATGATAAAGAAGATTCAAAGAGAGTGAGATGCCAGCTCCTTTCATTCAGTCAGTAGCTTCAAACATTTCTGGACGTTTTTCAATGGCAAAAATCAATGAATATTGTAAATGCACAAACAGTAATATCTCCACATTGCAAGGTGCAATTCTGAAATTTTTTGCTTTTTCCTGCTAATCCTAGCATGATAAAGAAGATTCAAAGAAAGTGAGATGCCAGCTCCTTTCATTCAGTCAGTAGCTTCAAACATTTCTGGTATATGAATAACATGATGTTTTTCAATGGCAAAAATCAATGAATATTGTAAATGCACAAACAGTAATATCTCCACATTGCAAGGTGCAATTCTGAAATTTTTTGCTTTTTCCTGCTAATCCTAGCATGATAAAGAAGATTCAAAGAGAGTGAGATGCCAGCTCCTTTCATTCAGTCAGTAGCTTCAAACATTTCTGGACGTTTTTCAATGGCAAAAATCAATGAATATTGTAAATGCACAAACAGTAATATCTCCACATTGCAAGGTGCAATTCTGAAATTTTTTGCTTTTTCCTGCTAATCCTAGCATGATAAAGAAGATTCAAAGAGAGTGAGATGCCAGCTCCTTTCATTCAGTCAGTAGCTTCAAACATTTCTGGTATATGAATAACATGATGTTTTTCAATGGCAAAAATCAATGAATATTGTAAATGCACAAACAGTAATATCTCCACATAGCAAGGTGCAATTCTGAAATTTTTTGCTTTTTCCTGCTAATCCTAGCATGATAAAGAAGATTCAAAGAGAGTGAGATGCCAGCTCCTTTCATTCAGTCAGTAGCTTCAAACATTTCTGAACGTTTTTCAATGGCAAAAATCAATGAATATTGTAAATGCACAAACAGTAATATCTCCACATTGCAAGGTACAATTCTGAAATTTTTTGCTTTTTCCTGCTAATCCTAGCATGATAAAGAAGTTTCAAAGAGAATGAGATGCCAGCTCCTTTCATTCAGTCAGTAGCTTCAAACATTTCTGGACGTTTTTCAATGGCAAAAATCAATGAATATTGTAAATGCACAAACAGTAATATCTCCACATTGCAAGGTGCAATTCTGAAATTTTTTGCTTTTTCCTGCTAATCCTAGCATGATAAAGAAGATTCAAAGAGAGTGAGATGCCAGCTCCTTTCATTCAGTCAGTAGCTTCAAACATTTCTGGACGTTTTTCAATGGCAAAAATCAATGAATATTGTAAATGCACAAACAGTAATATCTCCACATTGCAAGGTGCAATTCTGAAATTTTTTGCTTTTTCCTGCTAATCCTAGCATGATAAAGAAGATTCAAAGAGAGTGAGATGCCAGCTCCTTTCATTCAGTCAGTAGCTTCAAACATTTCTGGACGTTTTTCAATGGCAAAAATCAATGAATATTGTAAATGCACAAACAGTAATATCTCCACATTGCAAGGTGCAATTCTGAAATTTTTTGCTTTTTCCTGCTAATCCTAGCATGATAAAGAAGATTCAAAGAGAGTGAGATGCCAGCTCCTTTCATTCAGTCAGTAGCTTCAAACATTTCTGGTATATGAATAACATGATGTTTTTCAATGGCAAAAATCAATGAATATTGTAAATGCACAAACAGTAATATCTCCACATTGCAAGGTGCAATTCTGAAATTTTTTGCTTTTTCCAGCTAATCCTAGCATGATAAAGAAGATTCAAAGAGAGTGAGATGCCAGCTCCTTTCATTCAGTCAGTAGCTTCAAACATTTCTGGTATATGAATAACATGATGTTTTTCAATGGCAAAAATCAATGAATATTGTAAATGCACAAACAGTAATATCTCCACATTGCAAGGTGCAATTCTGAAATTTTTTGCTTTTTCCTGCTAATCCTAGCATGATAAATAAGATTCAAAGAGAGTGAGATGCCAGCTCCTTTCATTCAGTCAGTAGCTTCAAACATTTCTGGACGTTTTTCAATGGCAAAAATCAATGAATATTGTAAATGCACAAACAGTAATATCTCCACATTGCAAGGTGCAATTCTGAAATTTTTTGCTTTTTCCTGCTAATCCTAGCATGATAAAGAAGATTCAAAGAGAGTGAGATGCCAGCTCCTTTCATTCAGTCAGTAGCTTCAAACATTTCTGGTATATGAATAACATGATGTTTTTCAATGGCAAAAATCAATGAATATTGTAAATGCACAAACAGTAATATCTCCACATTGCAAGGTGCAATTCTGAAATTTTTTGCTTTTTCCTGCTAATCTTAGCATGATAAAGAAGATTCAAAGAGAGTGAGATGCCAGCTCCTTTCATTCAGTCAGTAGCTTCAAACATTTCTGGACGTTTTTCAATGGCAAAAATCAATGAATATTGTAAATGCACAAACAGTAATATCTCCACATTGCAAGGTGCAATTCTGAAATTTTTTGCTTTTTCCTGCTAATCCTAGCATGATAAAGAAGATTCAAAGAGAGTGAGATGCCAGCTCCTTTCATTCAGTCAGTAGCTTCAAACATTTCTGGACGTTTTTCAATGGCAAAAATCAATGAATATTGTAAATGCACAAACAGTAATATCTCCACATTGCAAGGTGCAATTCTGAATTTTTTTGCTTTTTCCTGCTAATCCTAGCATGATAAAGAAGATTCAAAGAGAGTGAGATGCCAGCTCCTTTCATTCAGTCAGTAGCTTCAAACATTTCTGGTATATGAATAACATGATGTTTTTCAATGGCAAAAATCAATGAATATTGTAAATGCACAAACAGTAATATCTCCACATTGCAAGGTGCAATTCTGAAATTTTTTGCTTTTTCCTGCTAATCCTAGCATGATAAAGAAGATTCAAAGAGAGTGAGATGCCAGCTCCTTTCATTCAGTCAGTAGCTTCAAACATTTCTGGTATATGAATAACATTATGTTTTTCAATGGCAAAAATCAATGAATATTGTAAATGCACAAACAGTAATATCTCCACATTGCAAGGTGCAATTCTGAAATTTTTTGCTTTTTCCTGCTAATCCTAGCATGATAAAGAAGATTCAAAGAGAGTGAGATGCCAGCTCCTTTCATTCAGTCAGTAGCTTTAAACATTTCTGGACATTTTTCAATGGCAAAAATCAATGAATATTGTAAATGCACAAACAGTAATATCTCCACATTGCAAGGTGCAATTCTGAAATTTTTTGCTTTTTCCTGCTAATCCTAGCATGATAAAGAAGATTCAAAGAGAGTGAGATGCCAGCTCCTTTCATTCAGTCAGTAGCTTCAAACATTTCTGGACGTTTTTCAATGGCAAAAATCAATGAATATTGTAAATGCACAAACAGTAATATCTCCACATTGCAAGGTGCAATTCTGAAATTTTTTGCTTTTTCCTGCTAATCCTAGCATGATAAAGAAGATTCAAAGAGAGTGAGATGCCAGCTCCTTTCATTCAGTCAGTAGCTTCAAACATTTCTGGTATATGAATAACATGATGTTTTTCAATGGCAAAAATCAATGAATATTGTAAATGCACAAACAGTAATATCTCCACATTGCAAGGTGCAATTCTGAAATTTTTTGCTTTTTCCTGCTAATCCTAGCATGATAAAGAAGATTCAAAGAGAGTGAGATGCCAGCTCCTTTCATTCAGTCAGTAGCTTCAAACATTTCTGGACGTTTTTCAATGGCAAAAATCAATGAATATTGTAAATGCACAAACAGTAATATCTCCACATTGCAAGGTGCAATTCTGAAATTTTTTGCTTTTTCCTGCTAATCCTAGCATGATAAAGAAGATTCAAAGAGAGTGAGATGCCAGCTCCTTTCATTCAGTCAGTAGCTTCAAACATTTCTGGTATATGAATAACATGATGTTTTTCAATGGCAAAAATCAATGAATATTGTAAATGCACAAACAGTAATATCTCCACATTGCAAGGTGCAATTCTGAAATTTTTTGCTTTTTCCTGCTAATCCTAGCATGATAAAGAAGATTCAAAGAGAGTGAGATGCCAACTCCTTTCATTCAGTCAGTAGCTTCAAACATTTCTGGACGTTTTTCAATGGCAAAAATCAATGAATATTGTAAATGCACAAACAGTAATATCTCCACATTGCAAGGTGCAATTCTGAAATTTTTTGCTTTTTCCTGCTAATCCTAGCATGATAAAGAAGATTCAAAGAGAGTGAGATGCCAGCTCCTTTCATTCAGTCAGTAGCTTCAAACATTTCTGGACGTTTTTCAATGGCAAAAATCAATGAATATTGTAAATGCACAAACAGTAATATCTCCACATTGCAAGGTACAATTCTGAAATTTTTTGCTTTTTCCTGCTAATCCTAGCATGATAAAGAAGATTCAAAGAGAGTGAGATGCCAGCTCCTTTCATTCAGTCAGTAGCTTCAAACATTTCTGGACGTTTTTCAATGGCAAAAATCAATGAATATTGTAAATGCACAAACAGTAATATCTCCACATTGCAAGGTGCAATTCTGAAATTTTTTGATTTTTCCTGCTAATACTAGCATGATAAAGAAGATTCAAAGAGAGTGAGATGCCAGCTCCTTTCATTCAGTCAGTAGCTTCAAACATTTCTGGACGTTTTTCAATGGCAAAAATCAATGAATATTGTAAATGCACAAACAGTAATATCTCCACATTGCAAGGTGCAATTCTGAAATTTTTTGCTTTTTCCTGCTAATCCTAGCATGATAAAGAAGATTCAAAGAGCGTGAGATGCCAGCTCCTTTCATTCAGTCAGTAGCTTCAAACATTTCTGGATGTTTTTCAATGGCAAAAATCAATGAATATTGTAAATGCACAAACAGTAATATCTCCACATTGCAAGGTGCAATTCTGAAATTTTTTGCTTTTTCCTGCTAATCCTAGCATGATAAAGAAGATTCAAAGAGAGTGAGATGCCAGCTCCTTTCATTCAGTCAGTAGCTTCAAACATTTCTGGTATATGAATAACATGATGTTTTTCAATGGCAAAAATCAATGAATATTGTAAATGCACAAACAGTAATATCTCCACATTGCAAGGTGCAATTCTGAAATTTTTTGCTTTTTCCTGCTAATCCTAGCATGATAAAGAAGATTCAAAGAGAGTGAGATGCCAGCTCCTTTCATTCAGTCAGTAGCTTCAAACATTTCTGGACGTTTTTCAATGGCAAAAATCAATGAATATTGTAAATGCACAAACAGTAATATCTCCACATTGCAAGGTGCAATTCTGAAATTTTTTGCTTTTTCCTGCTAATCCTAGCATGATAAAGAAGATTCAAAGAGAGTGAGATGCCAGCTCCTTTCATTCAGTCAGTAGCTTCAAACATTTCTGGACGTTTTTCAATGGCAAAAATCAATGAATATTGTAAATGCACAAACAGTAATATCTCCACATTGCAAGGTGCAATTCTGAAATTTTTTGCTTTTTCCTGCTAATCCTAGCATGATAAAGAAGATTCAAAGAGAGTGAGATGCCAGCTCCTTTCATTCAGTCAGTAGCTTCAAACATTTCTGGTATATGAATAACATGATGTTTTTCAATGGCAAAAATCAATGAATATTGTAAATGCACAAACAGTAATATCTCCACATTGCAAGGTGCAATTCTGAAATTTTTTGCTTTTTCCTGCTAATCCTAGCATGATAAAGAAGATTCAAAGAGAGTGAGATGCCAGCTCCTTTCATTCAGTCAGTAGCTTCAAACATTTCTGGTATATGAATAACATTATGTTTTTCAATGGCAAAAATCAATGAATATTGTAAATGCACAAACAGTAATATCTCCACATTGCAAGGTGCAATTCTGAAATTTTTTGCTTTTTCCTGCTAATCCTAGCATGATAAAGAAGATTCAAAGAGAGTGAGATGCCAGCTCCTTTCATTCAGTCAGTAGCTTTAAACATTTCTGGACGTTTTTCAATGGCAAAAATCAATGAATATTGTAAATGCACAAACAGTAATATCTCCACATTGCAAGGTGCAATTCTGAAATTTTTTGCTTTTTCCTGCTAATCCTAGCATGATAAAGAAGATTCAAAGAGAGTGAGATGCCAGCTCCTTTCATTCAGTCAGTAGCTTCAAACATTTCTGGACGTTTTTCAATGGCAAAAATCAATGAATATTGTAAATGCACAAACAGTAATATCTCCACATTGCAAGGTGCAATTCTGAAATTTTTTGCTTTTTCCTGCTAATCCTAGCATGATAAAGAAGATTCAAAGAGAGTGAGATGCCAGCTCCTTTCATTCAGTCAGTAGCTTCAAACATTTCTGGTATATGAATAACATGATGTTTTTCAATGGCAAAAATCAATGAATATTGTAAATGCACAAACAGTAATATCTCCACATTGCAAGGTGCAATTCTGAAATTTTTTGCTTTTTCCTGCTAATCCTAGCATGATAAAGAAGATTCAAAGAGAGTGAGATGCCAGCTCCTTTCATTCAGTCAGTAGCTTCAAACATTTCTGGACGTTTTTCAATGGCAAAAATCAATGAATATTGTAAATGCACAAACAGTAATATCTCCACATTGCAAGGTGCAATTCTGAAATTTTTTGCTTTTTCCTGCTAATCCTAGCATGATAAAGAAGATTCAAAGAGAGTGAGATGCCAGCTCCTTTCATTCAGTCAGTAGCTTCAAACATTTCTGGTATATGAATAACATGATGTTTTTCAATGGCAAAAATCAATGAATATTGTAAATGCACAAACAGTAATATCTCCACATTGCAAGGTGCAATTCTGAAATTTTTTGCTTTTTCCTGCTAATCCTAGCATGATAAAGAAGATTCAAAGAGAGTGAGATGCCAACTCCTTTCATTCAGTCAGTAGCTTCAAACATTTCTGGACGTTTTTCAATGGCAAAAATCAATGAATATTGTAAATGCACAAACAGTAATATCTCCACATTGCAAGGTGCAATTCTGAAATTTTTTGCTTTTTCCTGCTAATCCTAGCATGATAAAGAAGATTCAAAGAGAGTGAGATGCCAGCTCCTTTCATTCAGTCAGTAGCTTCAAACATTTCTGGACGTTTTTCAATGGCAAAAATCAATGAATATTGTAAATGCACAAACAGTAATATCTCCACATTGCAAGGTACAATTCTGAAATTTTTTGCTTTTTCCTGCTAATCCTAGCATGATAAAGAAGATTCAAAGAGAGTGAGATGCCAGCTCCTTTCATTCAGTCAGTAGCTTCAAACATTTCTGGACGTTTTTCAATGGCAAAAATCAATGAATATTGTAAATGCACAAACAGTAATATCTCCACATTGCAAGGTGCAATTCTGAAATTTTTTGATTTTTCCTGCTAATACTAGCATGATAAAGAAGATTCAAAGAGAGTGAGATGCCAGCTCCTTTCATTCAGTCAGTAGCTTCAAACATTTCTGGACGTTTTTCAATGGCAAAAATCAATGAATATTGTAAATGCACAAACAGTAATATCTCCACATTGCAAGGTGCAATTCTGAAATTTTTTGCTTTTTCCTGCTAATCCTAGCATGATAAAGAAGATTCAAAGAGCGTGAGATGCCAGCTCCTTTCATTCAGTCAGTAGCTTCAAACATTTCTGGATGTTTTTCAATGGCAAAAATCAATGAATATTGTAAATGCACAAACAGTAATATCTCCACATTGCAAGGTGCAATTCTGAAATTTTTTGCTTTTTCCTGCTAATCCTAGCATGATAAAGAAGATTCAAAGAGAGTGAGATGCCAGCTCCTTTCATTCAGTCAGTAGCTTCAAACATTTCTGGTATATGAATAACATGATGTTTTTCAATGGCAAAAATCAATGAATATTGTAAATGCACAAACAGTAATATCTCCACATTGCAAGGTGCAATTCTGAAATTTTTTGCTTTTTCCTGCTAATCCTAGCATGATAAAGAAGATTCAAAGAGAGTGAGATTCCAGCTCCTTTTATTCAGTCAGTAGCTTCAAACATTTCTGGTATATGAATAACATGATGTTTTTCAATGGCAAAAATCAATGAATATTGTAAATGCACAAACAGTAATATCTCCACATTGCAAGGTGCAATTCTGAAATTTTTTGCTTTTTCCTGCTAATCCTAACATGATAAAGAAGATTCAAAGAGAGTGAGATGCCAGCTCCTTTCATTCAGTCAGTAGCTTCAAACATTTCTGGACGTTTATCAATGGCAAAAATCAATGAATATTGTAAATGCACAAACAGTAATATCTCCACATTGCAAGGTGCAATTCTGAAATTTTTTGCTTTTTCCTGCTAATCCTAGCATGATAAAGAAGATTCAAAGAGAGTGAGATGCCAGCTCCTTTCATTCAGTCAGTAGCTTCAAACATTTCTGGACGTTTTTCAATGGCAAAAATCAATGAATATTGTAAATGCACAAACAGTAATATCTCCACATTGCAAGGTGCAATTCTGAAATTTTTTGCTTTTTCCTGCTAATCCTAGCATGATAAAGAAGATTCAAAGAGAGTGAGATGCCAACTCCTTTCATTCAGTCAGTAGCTTCAAACATTTCTGGACGTTTTTCAATGGCAAAAATCAATGAATATTGTAAATGCACAAACAGTAATATCTCCACATTGCAAGGTGCAATTCTGAAATTTTTTGCTTTTTCCTGCTAATCCTAGCATGATAAAGAAGATTCAAAGAGAGTGAGATGCCAGCTCCTTTCATTCAGTCAGTAGCTTCAAACATTTCTGGACGTTTTTCAATGGCAAAAATCAATGAATATTGTAAATGCACAAACAGTAATATCTCCACATTGCAAGGTACAATTCTGAAATTTTTTGCTTTTTCCTGCTAATCCTAGCATGATAAAGAAGATTCAAAGAGAGTGAGATGCCAGCTCCTTTCATTCAGTCAGTAGCTTCAAACATTTCTGGACGTTTTTCAATGGCAAAAATCAATGAATATTGTAAATGCACAAACAGTAATATCTCCACATTGCAAGGTGCAATTCTGAAATTTTTTGATTTTTCCTGCTAATACTAGCATGATAAAGAAGATTCAAAGAGAGTGAGATGCCAGCTCCTTTCATTCAGTCAGTAGCTTCAAACATTTCTGGACGTTTTTCAATGGCAAAAATCAATGAATATTGTAAATGCACAAACAGTAATATCTCCACATTGCAAGGTGCAATTCTGAAATTTTTTGCTTTTTCCTGCTAATCCTAGCATGATAAAGAAGATTCAAAGAGCGTGAGATGCCAGCTCCTTTCATTCAGTCAGTAGCTTCAAACATTTCTGGATGTTTTTCAATGGCAAAAATCAATGAATATTGTAAATGCACAAACAGTAATATCTCCACATTGCAAGGTGCAATTCTGAAATTTTTTGCTTTTTCCTGCTAATCCTAGCATGATAAAGAAGATTCAAAGAGAGTGAGATGCCAGCTCCTTTCATTCAGTCAGTAGCTTCAAACATTTCTGGTATATGAATAACATGATGTTTTTCAATGGCAAAAATCAATGAATATTGTAAATGCACAAACAGTAATATCTCCACATTGCAAGGTGCAATTCTGAAATTTTTTGCTTTTTCCTGCTAATCCTAGCATGATAAAGAAGATTCAAAGAGAGTGAGATTCCAGCTCCTTTTATTCAGTCAGTAGCTTCAAACATTTCTGGTATATGAATAACATGATGTTTTTCAATGGCAAAAATCAATGAATATTGTAAATGCACAAACAGTAATATCTCCACATTGCAAGGTGCAATTCTGAAATTTTTTGCTTTTTCCTGCTAATCCTAACATGATAAAGAAGATTCAAAGAGAGTGAGATGCCAGCTCCTTTCATTCAGTCAGTAGCTTCAAACATTTCTGGACGTTTTTCAATGGCAAAAATCAATGAATATTGTAAATGCACAAACAGTAATATCTCCACATTGCAAGGTACAATTCTGAAATTTTTTGCTTTTTCCTGCTAATCCTAGCATGATAAAGAAGATTCAAAGAGAGTGAGATGCCAGCTCCTTTCATTCAGTCAGTAGCTTCAAACATTTCTGGATGTTTTTCAATGGCAAAAATCAATGAATATTGTAAATGCACAAAGAGTAATATCTCCTCATTGCAAGGTGCAATTCTGAAATTTTTTGCTTTTTCCTGCTAATACTAGCATGATAAAGAAGATTCAAAGAGAGTGAGATGCCAGCTCCTTTCATTCAGTCAGTAGCTTCAAACATTTCTGAACGTTTTTCAATGGCAAAAATCAATGAATATTGTAAATGCACAAACAGTAATATCTCCACATTGCAAGGTGCAATTCTGAATTTTTTTGCTTTTTCCTGCTAATCCTAGCATGATAAAGAAGATTCAAAGAGAGTGAGATGCCAGCTCCTTTCATTCAGTCAGTAGCTTCAAACATTTCTGGACGTTTTTCAATGGCAAAAATCAATGAATATTGTAAATGCACAAACAGTAATATCTCCACATTGCAAGGTGCAATTGTGAAGTTTTTTGCTTTTTCCTGCTAATCCTAGCATGATAAAGAAGATTCAAAGAGAGTGAGATGCCAGCTCCTTTCATTCAGTCAGTAGCTTCAAACATTTCTGGTATATGAATAACATGATGTTTTTCAATGGCAAAAATCAATGAATATTGTAAATGCACAAACAGTAATATCTCCACATTGCAAGGTGCAATTCTGAAATTTTTTGCTTTTTCCAGGTAATCCTAGCATGATAAAGAAGATTCAAAGAGAGTGAGATGCCAGCTCCTTTCATTCAGTCAGTAGCTTCAAACATTTCTGGTATATGAATAACATGATGTTTTTCAATGGCAAAAATCAATGAATATTGTAAATGCACAAACAGTAATATCTCCACATTGCAAGGTGCAATTCTGAAATTTTTTGCTTTTTCCTGCTAATCCTAGCATGATAAAGAAGATTCAAAGAGAGTGAGATGCCAGCTCCTTTCATTCAGTCAGTAGCTTCAAACATTTCTGGTATATGAATAACATGATGTTTTTCAATGGCAAAAATCAATGAATATTGTAAATGCACAAACAGTAATATCTCCACATTGCAAGGTGCAATTCTGAAATTTTTTGCTTTTTCCTGCTAATCCTAGCATGATAAAGAAGATTCAAAGAGAGTGAGATGCCAGCTCCTTTCATTCAGTCAGTAGCTTCAAACATTTCTGGACGTTTTTCAATGGCAAAAATCAATGAATATTGTAAATGCACAAACAGTAATATCTCCACATTGCAAGGTGCAATTCTGAAATTTTTTGCTTTTTCCTGCTAATCCTAGCATGATAAAGAAGATTCAAAGAGAGTGAGATGCCAGCTCCTTTCATTCAGTCAGTAGCTTCAAACATTTCTGGTATATGAATAACATGATGTTTTTCAATGGCAAAAATCAATGAATATTGTAAATGCACAAACAGTAATATCTCCACATTGCAAGGTGCAATTCTGAAATTTTTTGCTTTTTCTAGGTAATCCTAGCATGATAAAGAAGATTCAAAGAGAGTGAGATGCCAGCTCCTTTCATTCAGTCAGTAGCTTCAAACATTTCTGGTATATGAATAACATGATGTTTTTCAATGGCAAAAATCAATGAATATTGTAAATGCACAAACAGTAATATCTCCACATTGCAAGGTGCAATTCTGAAAATTTTTGCTTTTTCCTGCTAATCCTAGCATGATAAAGAAGATTCAAAGAGAGTGAGATGCCAGCTCCTTTCATTCAGTCAGTAGCTTCAAACATTTCTGGTATATGAATAACATGATGTTTTTCAATGGCAAAAATCAATGAATATTGTAAATGCACAAACAGTAATATCTCCACATTGCAAGGTGCAATTCTGAAATTTTTTGCTTTTTCCTGCTAATCCTAGCATGATAAAGAAGATTCAAAGAGAGTGAGATGCCAGCTCCTTTCATTCAGTCAGTAGCTTCAAACATTTCTGGACGTTTTTCAATGGCAAAAATCAATGAATATTGTAAATGCACAAACAGTAATATCTCCACATTGCAAGGTGCAATTCTGAAATTTTTTGCTTTTTCCTGCTAATCCTAGCATGATAAAGAAGATTCAAAGAGAGTGAGATGCCAGCTCCTTTCATTCAGTCAGTAGCTTCAAACATTTCTGGACGTTTTTCAATGGCAAAAATCAATGAATATTGTAAATGCACAAACAGTAATATCTCCACATTGCAAGGTACAATTCTGAAATTTTTTGCTTTTTCCTGCTAATCCTAGCATGATAAAGAAGATTCAAAGAGAGTGAGATGCCAGCTCCTTTCATTCAGTCAGTAGCTTCAAACATTTCTGGACGTTTTTCAATGGCAAAAATCAATGAATATTGTAAATGCACAAACAGTAATATCTCCACATTGCAAGGTGCAATTCTGAAATTTTTTGCTTTTTCCTGCTAATCCTAGCATGATAAAGAAGATTCAAAGAGAGTGAGATGCCAGCTCCTTTCATTCAGTCAGTAGCTTCAAACATTTCTGGTATATGAATAACATGATGTTTTTCAATGGCAAAAATCAATGAATATTGTAAATGCACAAACAGTAATATCTCCACATTGCAAGGTGCAATTCTGAAATTTTTTGCTTTTTCCAGGTAATCCTAGCATGATAAAGAAGATTCAAAGAGAGTGAGATGCCAGCTCCTTTCATTCAGTCAGTAGCTTCAAACATTTCTGGTATATGAATAACATGATGTTTTTCAATGGCAAAAATCAATGAATATTGTAAATGCACAAACAGTAATATCTCCACATTGCAAGGTGCAATTCTGAAATTTTTTGCTTTTTCCTGCTAATCCTAGCATGATAAAGAAGATTCAAAGAGAGTGAGATGCCAGCTCCTTTCATTCAGTCAGTAGCTTCAAACATTTCTGGACGTTTATCAATGGCAAAAATCAATGAATATTGTAAATGCACAAACAGTAATATCTCCACATTGCAAGGTGCAATTCTGAAATTTTTTGCTTTTTCCTGCTAATCCTAGCATGATAAAGAAGATTCAAAGAGAGTGAGATGCCAGCTCCTTTCATTCAGTCAGTAGCTTCAAACATTTCTGGACGTTTTTCAATGGCAAAAATCAATGAATATTGTAAATGCACAAACAGTAATATCTCCACATTGCAAGGTACAATTCTGAAATTTTTTGCTTTTTCCTGCTAATCCTAGCATGATAAAGAAGATTCAAAGAGAGTGAGATGCCAGCTCCTTTCATTCAGTCAGTAGCTTCAAACATTTCTGGATGTTTTTCAATGGCAAAAATCAATGAATATTGTAAATGCACAAAGAGTAATATCTCCTCATTGCAAGGTACAATTCTGAAATTTTTTGCTTTTTCCTGCTAATACTAGCATGATAAAGAAGATTCAAAGAGAGTGAGATGCCAGCTCCTTTCATTCAGTCAGTAGCTTCAAACATTTCTGGTATATGAATAACATGATGTTTTTCAATGGCAAAAATCAATGAATATTGTAAATGCACAAACAGTAATATCTCCACATTGCAAGGTGCAATTCTGAAATTTTTTGCTTTTTCCTGCTAATCCTAGCATGATAAAGAAGATTCAAAGAGAGTGAGATGCCAGCTCCTTTCATTCAGTCAGTAGCTTCAAACATTTCTGGACGTTTTTCAATGGCAAAAATCAATGAATATTGTAAATGCACAAACAGTAATATCTCCACATTGCAAGGTGCAATTCTGAAATTTTTTGCTTTTTCCTGCTAATCCTAGCATGATAAAGAAGATTCAAAGAGAGTGAGATGCCAGCTCCTTTCATTCAGTCAGTAGCTTCAAACATTTCTGGACGTTTTTCAATGGCAAAAATCAATGAATATTGTAAATGCACAAACAGTAATATCTCCACATTGCAAGGTGCAATTCTGAAATTTTTTGCTTTTTCCTGCTAATCCTAGCATGATAAAGAAGATTCAAAGAGAGTGAGATGCCAGCTCCTTTCATTCAGTCAGTAGCTTCAAACATTTCTGGTATATGAATAACATGATGTTTTTCAATGGCAAAAATCAATGAATATTGTAAATGCACAAACAGTAATATCTCCACATTGCAAGGTGCAATTCTGAAATTTTTTGCTTTTTCCTGCTAATCCTAGCATGATAAAGAAGATTCAAAGAGAGTGAGATGCCAGCTCCTTTCATTCAGTCAGTAGCTTCAAACATTTCTGGTATATGAATAACATTATGTTTTTCAATGGCAAAAATCAATGAATATTGTAAATGCACAAACAGTAATATCTCCACATTGCAAGGTGCAATTCTGAAATTTTTTGCTTTTTCCTGCTAATCCTAGCATGATAAAGAAGATTCAAAGAGAGTGAGATGCCAGCTCCTTTCATTCAGTCAGTAGCTTTAAACATTTCTGGACGTTTTTCAATGGCAAAAATCAATGAATATTGTAAATGCACAAACAGTAATATCTCCACATTGCAAGGTGCAATTCTGAAATTTTTTGCTTTTTCCTGCTAATCCTAGCATGATAAAGAAGATTCAAAGAGAGTGAGATGCCAGCTCCTTTCATTCAGTCAGTAGCTTCAAACATTTCTGGACGTTTTTCAATGGCAAAAATCAATGAATATTGTAAATGCACAAACAGTAATATCTCCATATTGCAAGGTGCAATTCTGAAATGTTTTGCTTTTTCCTGCTAATCCTAGCATGATAAAGAAGATTCAAAGAGAGTGAGATGCCAGCTCCTTTCATTCAGTCAGTAGCTTCAAACATTTCTGGTATATGAATAACATGATGTTTTTCAATGGCAAAAATCAATGAATATTGTAAATGCACAAACAGTAATATCTCCACATTGCAAGGTGCAATTCTGAAATTTTTTGCTTTTTCCTGCTAATCCTAGCATGATAAAGAAGATTCAAAGAGAGTGAGATGCCAGCTCCTTTCATTCAGTCAGTAGCTTCAAACATTTCTGGACGTTTTTCAATGGCAAAAATCAATGAATATTGTAAATGCACAAACAGTAATATCTCCACATTGCAAGGTGCAATTCTGAAATTTTTTGCTTTTTCCTGCTAATCCTAGCATGATAAAGAAGATTCAAAGAGAGTGAGATGCCAACTCCTTTCATTCAGTCAGTAGCTTCAAACATTTCTGGACGTTTTTCAATGGCAAAAATCAATGAATATTGTAAATGCACAAACAGTAATATCTCCACATTGCAAGGTGAAATTCTGAAATTTTTTGCTTTTTCCTGCTAATCCTAGCATGATAAAGAAGATTCAAAGAGAGTGAGATGCCAGCTCCTTTCATTCAGTCAGTAGCTTCAAACATTTCTGGACGTTTTTCAATGGCAAAAATCAATGAATATTGTAAATGCACAAACAGTAATATCTCCACATTGCAAGGTACAATTCTGAAATTTTTTGCTTTTTCCTGCTAATCCTAGCATGATAAAGAAGATTCAAAGAGAGTGAGATGCCTGCTCCTTTCATTCAGTCAGTAGCTTCAAACATTTCTGGACGTTTTTCAATGGCAAAAATCAATGAATATTGTAAATGCACAAACAGTAATATCTCCACATTGCAAGGTGCAATTCTGAAATTTTTTGCTTTTTCCTGCTAATACTAGCATGATAAAGAAGATTCAAAGAGAGTGAGATGCCAGCTCCTTTCATTCAGTCAGTAGCTTCAAACATTTCTGGACGTTTTTCAATGGCAAAAATCAATGAATATTGTAAATGCACAAACAGTAATATCTCCACATTGCAAGGTGCAATTCTGAAATTTTTTGCTTTTTCCTGCTAATCCTAGCATGATAAAGAAGATTCAAAGAGCGTGAGATGCCAGCTCCTTTCATTCAGTCAGTAGCTTCAAACATTTCTGGATGTTTTTCAATGGCAAAAATCAATGAATATTGTAAATGCACAAACAGTAATATCTCCACATTGCAAGGTGCAATTCTGAAATTTTTTGCTTTTTCCTGCTAATCCTAGCATGATAAAGAAGATTCAAAGAGAGTGAGATGCCAGCTCCTTTCATTCAGTCAGTAGCTTCAAACATTTCTGGTATATGAATAACATGATGTTTTTCAATGGCAAAAATCAATGAATATTGTAAATGCACAAACAGTAATATCTCCACATTGCAAGGTGCAATTCTGAAATGTTTTGCTTTTTCCTGCTAATCCTAGCATGATAAAGAAGATTCAAAGAGAGTGAGATGCCAGCTCCTTTCATTCAGTCAGTAGCTTCAAACATTTCTGGTATATGAATAACATGATGTTTTTCAATGGCAAAAATCAATGAATATTGTAAATGCACAAACAGTAATATCTCCACATTGCAAGGTGCAATTCTGAAATTTTTTGCTTTTTCCTGCTAATCCTAGCATGATAAAGAAGATTCAAAGAGAGTGAGATGCCAGCTCCTTTCATTCAGTCAGTAGCTTCAAACATTTCTGGACGTTTTTCAATGGCAAAAATCAATGAATATTGTAAATGCACAAACAGTAATATCTCCACATTGCAAGGTGCAATTCTGAAATTTTTTGCTTTTTCCTGCTAATCCTAGCATGAAAAAGAAGATTCAAAGAGAGTGAGATTCCAGCTCCTTTTATTCAGTCAGTAGCTTCAAACATTTCTGGTATATGAATAACATGATGTTTTTCAATGGCAAAAATCAATGAATATTGTAAATGCACAAACAGTAATATCTCCACATTGCAAGGTGCAATTCTGAAATTTTTTGCTTTTTCCTGCTAATCCTAGCATGATAAAGAAGATTCAAAGAGAGTGAGATGCCAGCTCCTTTCATTCAGTCAGTAGCTTCAAACATTTCTGGACGTTTATCAATGGCAAAAATCAATGAATATTGTAAATGCACAAACAGTAATATCTCCACATTGCAAGGTGCAATTCTGAAATTTTTTGCTTTTTCCTGCTAATCCTAGCATGATAAAGAAGATTCAAAGAGAGTGAGATGCCAGCTCCTTTCATTCAGTCAGTAGCTTCAAACATTTCTGGACGTTTTTCAATGGCAAAAATCAATGAATATTGTAAATGCACAAACAGTAATATCTCCACATTGCAAGGTACAATTCTGAAATTTTTTGCTTTTTCCTGCTAATCCTAGCATGATAAAGAAGATTCAAAGAGAGTGAGATGCCAGCTACTTTCATTCAGTCAGTAGCTTCAAACATTTCTGGATGTTTTTCAATGGCAAAAATCAATGAATATTGTAAATGCACAAAGAGTAATATCTCCTCATTGCAAGGTGCAATTCTGAAATTTTTTGCTTTTTCCTGCTAATACTAGCATGATAAAGAAGATTCAAAGAGAGTGAGATGCCAGCTCCTTTCATTCAGTCAGTAGCTTCAAACATTTCTGGACGTTTTTCAATGGCAAAAATCAATGAATATTGTAAATGCACAAACAGTAATATCTCCACATTGCAAGGTGCAATTCTGAATTTTTTTGCTTTTTCCTGCTAATCCTAGCATGATAAAGAAGATTCAAAGAGAGTGAGATGCCAGCTCCTTTCATTCAGTCAGTAGCTTCAAACATTTCTGGACGTTTTTCAATGGCAAAAATCAATGAATATTGTAAATGCACAAACAGTAATATCTCCACATTGCAAGGTGCAATTCTGAAGTTTTTTGCTTTTTCCTGCTAATCCTAGCATGATAAAGAAGATTCAAAGAGAGTGAGATGCCAGCTCCTTTCATTCAGTCAGTAGCTTCAAACATTTCTGGTATATGAATAACATGATGTTTTTCAATGGCAAAAATCAATGAATATTGTAAATGCACAAACACTAATATCTCCACATTGCAAGGTGCAATTCTGAAATTTTTTGCTTTTTCCAGGTAATCCTAGCATGATAAAGAAGATTCAAAGAGAGTGAGATGCCAGCTCCTTTCATTCAGTCAGTAGCTTCAAACATTTCTGGTATATGAATAACATGATGTTTTTCAATGGCAAAAATCAATGAATATTGTAAATGCACAAACAGTAATATCTCCACATTGCAAGGTGCAATTCTGAAATTTTTTGCTTTTTCCTGCTAATCCTAGCATGATAAAGAAGATTCAAAGAGAGTGAGATGCCAGCTCCTTTCATTCAGTCAGTAGCTTCAAACATTTCTGGTATATGAATAACATGATGTTTTTCAATGGCAAAAATCAATGAATATTGTAAATGCACAAACAGTAATATCTCCACATTGCAAGGTGCAATTCTGAAATTTTTTGCTTTTTCCTGCTAATCCTAGCATGATAAAGAAGATTCAAAGAGAGTGAGATGCCAGCTCCTTTCATTCAGTCAGTAGCTTCAAACATTTCTGGACGTTTTTCAATGGCAAAAATCAATGAATATTGTAAATGCACAAACAGTAATATCTCCACATTGCAAGGTGCAATTCTGAAATTTTTTGCTTTTTCCTGCTAATCCTAGCATGATAAAGAAGATTCAAAGAGAGTGAGATGCCAGCTCCTTTCATTCAGTCAGTAGCTTCAAACATTTCTGGTATATGAATAACATGATGTTTTTCAATGGCAAAAATCAATGAATATTGTAAATGCACAAACAGTAATATCTCCACATTGCAAGGTGCAATTCTGAAATTTTTTGCTTTTTCCAGGTAATCCTAGCATGATAAAGAAGATTCAAATAGAGTGAGATGCCAGCTCCTTTCATTCAGTCAGTAGCTTCAAACATTTCTGGTATATGAATAACATGATGTTTTTCAATGGCAAAAATCAATGAATATTGTAAATGCACAAACAGTAATATCTCCACATTGCAAGGTGCAATTCTGAAATTTTTTGCTTTTTCCTGCTAATCCTAGCATGATAAAGAAGATTCAAAGAGAGTGAGATGCCAGCTCCTTTCATTCAGTCAGTAGCTTCAAACATTTCTGGTATATGAATAACATGATGTTTTTCAATGGCAAAAATCAATGAATATTGTAAATGCACAAACAGTAATATCTCCACATTGCAAGGTGCAATTCTGAAATTTTTTGCTTTTTCCTGCTAATCCTAGCATGAAAAAGAAGATTCAAAGAGAGTGAGATGCCAGCTCCTTTCATTCAGTCAGTAGCTTCAAACATTTCTGGACGTTTTTCAATGGCAAAAATCAATGAATATTGTAAATGCACAAACAGTAATATCTCCACATTGCAAGGTGCAATTCTGAAATTTTTTGCTTTTTCCTGCTAATCCTAGCATGATAAAGAAGATTCAAAGAGAGTGAGATGCCAGCTCCTTTCATTCAGTCAGTAGCTTCAAACATTTCTGGACGTTTTTCAATGGCAAAAATCAATGAATATTGTAAATGCACAAACAGTAATATCTCCACATTGCAAGGTACAATTCTGAAATTTTTTGCTTTTTCCTGCTAATCCTAGCATGATAAAGAAGATTCAAAGAGAGTGAGATGCCAGCTCCTTTCATTCAGTCAGTAGCTTCAAACATTTCTGGATGTTTTTCAATGGCAAAAATCAATGAATATTGTAAATGCACAAACAGTAATATCTCCTCATTGCAAGGTGCAATTCTGAAATTTTTTGCTTTTTCCTGCTAATACTAGCATGATAAAGAAGATTCAAAGAGAGTGAGATGAGAGCTCCTTTCATTCAGTCAGTAGCTTCAAACATTTCTGGACGTTTTTCAATGGCAAAAATCAATGAATATTGTAAATGCACAAACAGTAATATCTCCACATTGCAAGGTGCAATTCTGAATTTTTTTGCTTTTTCCTGCTAATCCTAGCATGATAAAGAAGATTCAAAGAGAGTGAGATGCCAGCTCCTTTCATTCAGTCAGTAGCTTCAAACATTTCTGGACGTTTTTCAATGGCAAAAATCAATGAATATTGTAAATGCACAAACAGTAATATCTCCACATTGCAAGGTGCAATTCTGAAATTTTTTGCTTTTTCCTGCTAATCCTAGCATGATAAAGAAGATTCAAAGAGAGTGAGATGCTAGCTCCTTTCATTCAGTCAGTAGCTTCAAACATTTCTGGTATATGAATAACATGATGTTTTTCAATGGCAAAAATCAATGAATATTGTAAATGCACAAACAGTAATATCTCCACATTGCAAGGTGCAATTCTGAAATTTTTTGCTTTTTCCAGGTAATCCTAGCATGATAAAGAAGATTCAAAGAGAGTGAGATGCCAGCTCCTTTCATTCAGTCAGTAGCTTCAAACATTTCTGGTATATGAATAACATGATGTTTTTCAATGGCAAAAATCAATGAATATTGTAAATGCACAAACAGTAATATCTCCACATTGCAAGGTGCAATTCTGAAATTTTTTTGCTTTTTCCTGCTAATCCTAGCATGATAAAGAAGATTCAAAGAGAGTGAGATGCCAGCTCCTTTCATTCAGTCAGTAGCTTCAAACATTTCTGGACGTTTATCAATGGCAAAAATCAATGAATATTGTAAATGCACAAACAGTAATATCTCCACATTGCAAGGTGCAATTCTGAAATTTTTTGCTTTTTCCTGCTAATCCTAGCATGATAAAGAAGATTCAAAGAGAGTGAGATGCCAGCTCCTTTCATTCAGTCAGTAGCTTCAAACATTTCTGGACGTTTTTCAATGGCAAAAATCAATGAATATTGTAAATGCACAAACAGTAATATCTCCACATTGCAAGGTACAATTCTGAAATTTTTTGCTTTTTCCTGCTAATCCTAGCATGATAAAGAAGATTCAAAGAGAGTGAGATGCCAGCTCCTTTCATTCAGTCAGTAGCTTCAAACATTTCTGGATGTTTTTCAATGGCAAAAATCAATGAATATTGTAAATGCACAAAGAGTAATATCTCCTCATTGCAAGGTGCAATTCTGAAATTTTTTGCTTTTTCCTGCTAATACTAGCATGATAAAGAAGATTCAAAGAGAGTGAGATGCCAGCTCCTTTCATTCAGTCAGTAGCTTCAAACATTTCTGGACGTTTTTCAATGGCAAAAATCAATGAATATTGTAAATGCACAAACAGTAATATCTCCACATTGCAAGGTGCAATTCTGAAGTTTTTTGCTTTTTCCTGCTAATCCTAGCATGATAAAGAAGATTCAAAGAGAGTGAGATGCCAGCTCCTTTCATTCAGTCAGTAGCTTCAAACATTTCTGGACGTTTTTCAATGGCAAAAATCAATGAATATTGTAAATGCACAAACAGTAATATCTCCACATTGCAAGGTGCAATTCTGAAATTTTTTGCTTTTTCCTGCTAATCCTAGCATGATAAAGAAGATTCAAAGAGAGTGAGATGCCAGCTCCTTTCATTCAGTCAGTAGCTTCAAACATTTCTGGTATATGAATAACATGATGTTTTTCAATGGCAAAAATCAATGAATATTGTAAATGCACAAACAGTAATATCTCCACATTGCAAGGTGCAATTCTGAAATTTTTTGCTTTTTCCAGGTAATCCTAGCATGATAAAGAAGATTCAAAGAGAGTGAGATGCCAGCTCCTTTCATTCAGTCAGTAGCTTCAAACATTTCTGGTATATGAATAACATGATGTTTTTCAATGGCAAAAATCAATGAATATTGTAAATGCACAAACAGTAATATCTCCACATTGCAAGGTGCAATTCTGAAATTTTTTGCTTTTTCCTGCTAATCCTAGCATGATAAAGAAGATTCAAAGAGAGTGAGATGCCAGCTCCTTTCATTCAGTCAGTAGCTTCAAACATTTCTGGTATATGAATAACATGATGTTCTTCAATGGCAAAAATCAATGAATATTGTAAATGCACAAACAGTAATACCTCCACATTGCAAGGTGCAATTCTGAAATTTTTTGCTTTTTCCTGCTAATCCTAGCATGATAAAGAAGATTCAAAGAGAGTGAGATGCCAGCTCCTTTCATTCAGTCAGTAGCTTCAAACATTTCTGGACGTTTTTCAATGGCAAAAATCAATGAATATTGTAAATGCACAAACAGTAATATCTCCACATTGCAAGGTGCAATTCTGAATTTTTTTGCTTTTTCCTGCTAATCCTAGCATGATAAAGAAGATTCAAAGAAAGTGAGATGCCAGCTCCTTTCATTCAGTCAGTAGCTTCAAACATTTCTGGACGTTTTTCAATGGCAAAAATCAATGAATATTGTAAATGCACAAACAGTAATATCTCCATATTGCAAGGTACAATTCTGAAATTTTTTGCTTTTTCCTGCTAATCCTAGCATGATAAAGAAGATTCAAAGAGAGTGAGATGCCAGCTCCTTTCATTCAGTCAGTAGCTTCAAACATTTCTGGATGTTTTTCAATGGCAAAAATCAATGAATATTGTAAATGCACAAACAGTAATATCTCCTCATTGCAAGGTGCAATTCTGAAATTTTTTGCTTTTTCCTGCTAATACTAGCATGATAAAGAAGATTCAAAGAGAGTGAGATGAGAGCTCCTTTCATTCAGTCAGTAGCTTCAAACATTTCTGGACGTTTTTCAATGGCAAAAATCAATGAATATTGTAAATGCACAAACAGTAATATCTCCACATTGCAAGGTGCAATTCTGAATTTTTTTGCTTTTTCCTGCTAATCCTAGCATGATAAAGAAGATTCAAAGAGAGTGAGATGCCAGCTCCTTTCATTCAGTCAGTAGCTTCAAACATTTCTGGACGTTTTTCAATGGCAAAAATCAATGAATATTGTAAATGCACAAACAGTAATATCTCCACATTGCAAGGTGCAATTCTGAAATTTTTTGCTTTTTCCTGCTAATCCTAGCATGATAAAGAAGATTCAAAGAGAGTGAGATGCCAGCTCCTTTCATTCAGTCAGTAGCTTCAAACATTTCTGGTATATGAATAACATGATGTTTTTCAATGGCAAAAATCAATGAATATTGTAAATGCACAAACAGTAATATCTCCACATTGCAAGGTGCAATTCTGAAATTTTTTGCTTTTTCCAGGTAATCCTAGCATGATAAAGAAGATTCAAAGAGAGTGAGATGCCAGCTCCTTTCATTCAGTCAGTAGCTTCAAACATTTCTGGTATATGAATAACATGATGTTTTTCAATGGCAAAAATCAATGAATATTGTAAATGCACAAACAGTAATATCTCCACATTGCAAGGTGCAATTCTGAAATTTTTTGCTTTTTCCTGCTAATCCTAGCATGATAAAGAAGATTCAAAGAGAGTGAGATGCCAGCTCCTTTCATTCAGTCAGTAGCTTCAAACATTTCTGGACGTTTTTCAATGGCAAAAATCAATGAATATTGTAAATGCACAAACAGTAATATCTCCACATTGCAAGTTGCAATTCTGAAATTTTTTGCTTTTTCCTGCTAATCCTAGCATGATAAAGAAGATTCAAAGAGAGTGAGATGCCAGCTCCTTTCATTCAGTCAGTAGCTTCAAACATTTCTGGACGTTTTTCAATGGCAAAAATCAATGAATATTGTAAATGCACAAACAGTAATATCTCCACATTGCAAGGTACAATTCTGAAATTTTTTGCTTTTTCCTGCTAATCCTAGCATGATAAAGAAGATTCAAAGAGAGTGAGATGCCAGCTCCTTTCATTCAGTCAGTAGCTTCAAACATTTCTGGACGTTTTTCAATGGCAAAAATCAATGAATATTGTAAATGCACAAACAGTAATATCTCCACATTGCAAGGTGCAATTCTGAAATTTTTTGCTTTTTCCTGCTAATCCTAGCATGAAAAAGAAGATTCAAAGAGAGTGAGATGCCAGCTCCTTTCATTCAGTCAGTAGCTTCAAACATTTCTGGACGTTTTTCAATGGCAAAAATCAATGAATATTGTAAATGCACAAACAGTAATATCTCCACATTGCAAGGTGCAATTCTGAAATTTTTTGCTTTTTCCTGCTAATCCTAGCATGATAAAGAAGATTCAAAGAGAGTGAGATGCCAGCTCCTTTCATTCAGTCAGTAGCTTCAAACATTTCTGGACGTTTTTCAATGGCAAAAATCAATGAATATTGTAAATGCACAAACAGTAATATCTCCACATTGCAAGGTACAATTCTGAAATTTTTTGCTTTTTCCTGCTAATCCTAGCATGATAAAGAAGATTCAAAGAGAGTGAGATGCCAGCTCCTTTCATTCAGTCAGTAGCTTCAAACATTTCTGGATGTTTTTCAATGGCAAAAATCAATGAATATTGTAAATGCACAAACAGTAATATCTCCTCATTGCAAGGTGCAATTCTGAAATTTTTTGCTTTTTCCTGCTAATACTAGCATGATAAAGAAGATTCAAAGAGAGTGAGATGAGAGCTCCTTTCATTCAGTCAGTAGCTTCAAACATTTCTGGACGTTTTTCAATGGCAAAAATCAATGAATATTGTAAATGCACAAACAGTAATATCTCCACATTGCAAGGTGCAATTCTGAATTTTTTTGCTTTTTCCTGCTAATCCTAGCATGATAAAGAAGATTCAAAGAGAGTGAGATGCCAGCTCCTTTCATTCAGTCAGTAGCTTCAAACATTTCTGGACGTTTTTCAATGGCAAAAATCAATGAATATTGTAAATGCACAAACAGTAATATCTCCACATTGCAAGGTGCAATTCTGAAATTTTTTGCTTTTTCCTGCTAATCCTAGCATGATAAAGAAGATTCAAAGAGAGTGAGATGCTAGCTCCTTTCATTCAGTCAGTAGCTTCAAACATTTCTGGTATATGAATAACATGATGTTTTTCAATGGCAAAAATCAATGAATATTGTAAATGCACAAACAGTAATATCTCCACATTGCAAGGTGCAATTCTGAAATTTTTTGCTTTTTCCAGGTAATCCTAGCATGATAAAGAAGATTCAAAGAGAGTGAGATGCCAGCTCCTTTCATTCAGTCAGTAGCTTCAAACATTTCTGGTATATGAATAACATGATGTTTTTCAATGGCAAAAATCAATGAATATTGTAAATGCACAAACAGTAATATCTCCACATTGCAAGGTGCAATTCTGAAATTTTTTTGCTTTTTCCTGCTAATCCTAGCATGATAAAGAAGATTCAAAGAGAGTGAGATGCCAGCTCCTTTCATTCAGTCAGTAGCTTCAAACATTTCTGGACGTTTATCAATGGCAAAAATCAATGAATATTGTAAATGCACAAACAGTAATATCTCCACATTGCAAGGTGCAATTCTGAAATTTTTTGCTTTTTCCTGCTAATCCTAGCATGATAAAGAAGATTCAAAGAGAGTGAGATGCCAGCTCCTTTCATTCAGTCAGTAGCTTCAAACATTTCTGGACGTTTTTCAATGGCAAAAATCAATGAATATTGTAAATGCACAAACAGTAATATCTCCACATTGCAAGGTACAATTCTGAAATTTTTTGCTTTTTCCTGCTAATCCTAGCATGATAAAGAAGATTCAAAGAGAGTGAGATGCCAGCTCCTTTCATTCAGTCAGTAGCTTCAAACATTTCTGGATGTTTTTCAATGGCAAAAATCAATGAATATTGTAAATGCACAAAGAGTAATATCTCCTCATTGCAAGGTGCAATTCTGAAATTTTTTGCTTTTTCCTGCTAATACTAGCATGATAAAGAAGATTCAAAGAGAGTGAGATGCCAGCTCCTTTCATTCAGTCAGTAGCTTCAAACATTTCTGGACGTTTTTCAATGGCAAAAATCAATGAATATTGTAAATGCACAAACAGTAATATCTCCACATTGCAAGGTGCAATTCTGAAGTTTTTTGCTTTTTCCTGCTAATCCTAGCATGATAAAGAAGATTCAAAGAGAGTGAGATGCCAGCTCCTTTCATTCAGTCAGTAGCTTCAAACATTTCTGGACGTTTTTCAATGGCAAAAATCAATGAATATTGTAAATGCACAAACAGTAATATCTCCACATTGCAAGGTGCAATTCTGAAATTTTTTGCTTTTTCCTGCTAATCCTAGCATGATAAAGAAGATTCAAAGAGAGTGAGATGCCAGCTCCTTTCATTCAGTCAGTAGCTTCAAACATTTCTGGTATATGAATAACATGATGTTTTTCAATGGCAAAAATCAATGAATATTGTAAATGCACAAACAGTAATATCTCCACATTGCAAGGTGCAATTCTGAAATTTTTTGCTTTTTCCAGGTAATCCTAGCATGATAAAGAAGATTCAAAGAGAGTGAGATGCAAGCTCCTTTCATTCAGTCAGTAGCTTAAAACATTTCTGGTATATGAATAACATGATGTTTTTCAATGGCAAAAATCAATGAATATTGTAAATGCACAAACAGTAATATCTCCACATTGCAAGGTGCAATTCTGAAATTTTTTGCTTTTTCCTGCTAATCCTAGCATGATAAAGAAGATTCAAAGAGAGTGAGATGCCAGCTCCTTTCATTCAGTCAGTAGCTTCAAACATTTCTGGTATATGAATAACATGATGTTCTTCAATGGCAAAAATCAATGAATATTGTAAATGCACAAACAGTAATACCTCCACATTGCAAGGTGCAATTCTGAAATTTTTTGCTTTTTCCTGCTAATCCTAGCATGATAAAGAAGATTCAAAGAGAGTGAGATGCCAGCTCCTTTCATTCAGTCAGTAGCTTCAAACATTTCTGGACGTTTTTCAATGGCAAAAATCAATGAATATTGTAAATGCACAAACAGTAATATCTCCACATTGCAAGGTGCAATTCTGAATTTTTTTGCTTTTTCCTGCTAATCCTAGCATGATAAAGAAGATTCAAAGAAAGTGAGATGCCAGCTCCTTTCATTCAGTCAGTAGCTTCAAACATTTCTGGACGTTTTTCAATGGCAAAAATCAATGAATATTGTAAATGCACAAACAGTAATATCTCCATATTGCAAGGTACAATTCTGAAATTTTTTGCTTTTTCCTGCTAATCCTAGCATGATAAAGAAGATTCAAAGAGAGTGAGATGCCAGCTCCTTTCATTCAGTCAGTAGCTTCAAACATTTCTGGATGTTTTTCAATGGCAAAAATCAATGAATATTGTAAATGCACAAACAGTAATATCTCCTCATTGCAAGGTGCAATTCTGAAATTTTTTGCTTTTTCCTGCTAATACTAGCATGATAAAGAAGATTCAAAGAGAGTGAGATGAGAGCTCCTTTCATTCAGTCAGCAGCTTCAAACATTTCTGGACGTTTTTCAATGGCAAAAATCAATGAATATTGTAAATGCACAAACAGTAATATCTCCACATTGCAAGGTGCAATTCTGAATTTTTTTGCTTTTTCCTGCTAATCCTAGCATGATAAAGAAGATTCAAAGAGAGTGAGATGCCAGCTCCTTTCATTCAGTCAGTAGCTTCAAACATTTCTGGACGTTTTTCAATGGCAAAAATCAATGAATATTGTAAATGCACAAACAGTAATATCTCCACATTGCAAGGTGCAATTCTGAAATTTTTTGCTTTTTCCTGCTAATCCTAGCATGATAAAGAAGATTCAAAGAGAGTGAGATGCCAGCTCCTTTCATTCAGTCAGTAGCTTCAAACATTTCTGGTATATGAATAACATGATGTTTTTCAATGGCAAAAATCAATGAATATTGTAAATGCACAAACAGTAATATCTCCACATTGCAAGGTGCAATTCTGAAATTTTTTGCTTTTTCCAGGTAATCCTAGCATGATAAAGAAGATTCAAAGAGAGTGAGATGCCAGCTCCTTTCATTCAGTCAGTAGCTTCAAACATTTCTGGTATATGAATAACATGATGTTTTTCAATGGCAAAAATCAATGAATATTGTAAATGCACAAACAGTAATATCTCCACATTGCAAGGTGCAATTCTGAAATTTTTTGCTTTTTCCTGCTAATCCTAGCATGATAAAGAAGATTCAAAGAGAGTGAGATGCCAGCTCCTTTCATTCAGTCAGTAGCTTCAAACATTTCTGGACGTTTTTCAATGGCAAAAATCAATGAATATTGTAAATGCACAAACAGTAATATCTCCACATTGCAAGTTGCAATTCTGAAATTTTTTGCTTTTTCCTGCTAATCCTAGCATGATAAAGAAGATTCAAAGAGAGTGAGATGCCAGCTCCTTTCATTCAGTCAGTAGCTTCAAACATTTCTGGACGTTTTTCAATGGCAAAAATCAATGAATATTGTAAATGCACAAACAGTAATATCTCCACATTGCAAGGTACAATTCTGAAATTTTTTGCTTTTTCCTGCTAATCCTAGCATGATAAAGAAGATTCAAAGAGAGTGAGATGCCAGCTCCTTTCATTCAGTCAGTAGCTTCAAACATTTCTGGACGTTTTTCAATGGCAAAAATCAATGAATATTGTAAATGCACAAACAGTAATATCTCCTCATTGCAAGGTGCAATTCTGAATTTTTTTGCTTTTTCCTGCTAATACTAGCATGATAAAGAAGATTCAAAGAGAGTGAGATGCCAGCTCCTTTCATTCAGTCAGTAGCTTCAAACATTTCTGGACGTTTTTCAATGGCAAAAATCAATGAATATTGTAAATGCACAAACAGTAATATCTCCACATTGCAAGGTGCAATTCTGAATTTTTTTGCTTTTTCCTGCTAATCCTAGCATGATAAAGAAGATTCAAAGAGAGTGAGATGCCAGCTCCTTTCATTCAGTCAGTAGCTTCAAACATTTCTGGTATATGAATAACATGATGTTTTTCAATGGCAAAAATCAATGAATATTGTAAATGCACAAACAGTAATATCTCCACATTGCAAGGTGCAATTCTGAAATTTTTTGCTTTTTCCTGCTAATCCTAGCATGATAAAGAAGATTCAAAGAGAGTGAGATGCCAGCTCCTTTCATTCAGTCAGTAGCTTCAAACATTTCTGGTATATGAATAACATGATGTTTTTCAATGGCAAAAATCAATGAATATTGTAAATGCACAAACAGTAATACCTCCACATTGCAAGGTGCAATTCTGAAATTTTTTGCTTTTTCCTGCTAATCCTAGCATGATAAAGAAGATTCAAAGAGAGTGAGATGCCAGCTCCTTTCATTCAGTCAGTAGCTTCAAACATTTCTGGACGTTTTTCAATGGCAAAAATCAATGAATATTGTAAATGCACAAACAGTAATATCTCCACATTGCAAGGTGCAATTCTGAAATTTTTTGCTTTTTCCTGCTAATCCTAGCATGATAAAGAAGATTCAAAGAGAGTGAGATGCCAGCTCCTTTCATTCAGTCAGTAGCTTCACACATTTCTGGACGTTTTTCAATGGCAAAAATCAATGAATATTGTAAATGCACAAACAGTAATATCTCCATATTGCAAGGTACAATTCTGAAATTTTTTGCTTTTTCCTGCTAATCCTAGCATGATAAAGAAGATTCAAAGAGAGTGAGATGCCAGCTCCTTTCATTCAGTCAGTAGCTTCAAACATTTCTGGATGTTTTTCAATGGCAAAAATCAATGAATATTGTAAATGCACAAACAGTAATATCTCCTCATTGCAAGGTGCAATTCTGAAATTTTTTGCTTTTTCCTGCTAATACTAGCATGATAAAGAAGATTCAAAGAGAGTGAGATGAGAGCTCCTTTCATTCAGTCAGTAGCTTCAAACATTTCTGGACGTTTTTCAATGGCAAAAATCAATGAATATTGTAAATGCACAAACAGTAATATCTCCACATTGCAAGGTGCAATTCTGAAATTTTTTGCTTTTTCCTGCTAATCCTAGCATGATAAAGAAGATTCAAAGAGAGTGAGATGCCAGCTCCTTTCATTCAGTCAGTAGCTTCAAACATTTCTGGTATATGAATAACATGATGTTTTTCAATGGCAAAAATCAATGAATATTGTAAATGCACAAACAGTAATATCTCCACATTGCAAGGTGCAATTCTGAAATTTTTTGCTTTTTCCAGGAAATCCTAGCATGATAAAGAAGATTCAAAGAGAGTGAGATGCCAGCTCCTTTCATTCAGTCAGTAGCTTCAAACATTTCTGGTATATGAATAACATGATGTTTTTCAATGGCAAAAATCAATGAATATTGTAAATGCACAAACAGTAATATCTCCACATTGCAAGGTGCAATTCTGAAATTTTTTGCTTTTTCCTGCTAATCCTAGCATGATAAAGAAGATTCAAAGAGAGTGAGATGCCAGCTCCTTTCATTCAGTCAGTAGCTTCAAACATTTCTGGACGTTTTTCAATGGCAAAAATCAATGAATATTGTAAATGCACAAACAGTAATATCTCCACATTGCAAGTTGCAATTCTGAAATTTTTTGCTTTTTCCTGCTAATCCTAGCATGATAAAGAAGATTCAAAGAGAGTGAGATGCCAGCTCCTTTCATTCAGTCAGTAGCTTCAAACATTTCTGGACGTTTTTCAATGGCAAAAATCAATGAATATTGTAAATGCACAAACAGTAATATCTCCACATTGCAAGGTACAATTCTGAAATTTTTTGCTTTTTCCTGCTAATCCTAGCATGATAAAGAAGATTCAAAGAGAGTGAGATGCCAGCTCCTTTCATTCAGTCAGTAGCTTCAAACATTTCTGGACGTTTTTCAATGGCAAAAATCAATGAATATTGTAAATGCACAAACAGTAATATCTCCTCATTGCAAGGTGCAATTCTGAAATTTTTTGCTTTTTCCTGCTAATACTAGCATGATAAAGAAGATTCAAAGAGAGTGAGATGCTAGCTCCTTTCATTCAGTCAGTAGCTTCAAACATTTCTGGACGTTTTTCAATGGCAAAAATCAATGAATATTGTAAATGCACAAACAGTAATATCTCCACATTGCAAGGTGCAATTCTGAATTTTTTTGCTTTTTCCTGCTAATCCTAGCATGATAAAGAAGATTCAAAGAGAGTGAGATGCCAGCTTCTTTCATTCAGTCAGTAGCTTCAAACATTTCTGGACGTTTTTCAATGGCAAAAATCAATGAATATTGTAAATGCACAAACAGTAATATCTCCACATTGCAAGGTGCAATTCTGAAATTTTTTGCTTTTTCCTGCTAATCCTAGCATGATAAAGAAGATTCAAAGAGAGTGAGATGCCAGCTCCTTTCATTCAGTCAGTAGCTTCAAACATTTCTGGTATATGAATAACATGATGTTTTTCAATGGCAAAAATCAATGAATATTGTAAATGCACAAACAGTAATATCTCCACATTGCAAGGTGCAATTCTGAAATTTTTTGCTTTTTCCAGCTAATCCTTGCATGATAAAGAAGATTCAAAGAGAGTGAGATGCCAGCTCCTTTCATTCAGTCAGTAGCTTCAAACATTTCTGGTATATGAATAACATGATGTTTTTCAATGGCAAAAATCAATGAATATTGTAAATGCACAAACAGTAATATCTCCACATTGCAAGGTGCAATTCTGAAATTTTTTGCTTTTTCCTGCTAATCCTAGCATGATAAAGAAGATTCAAAGAGAGTGAGATGCCAGCTCCTTTCATTCAGTCAGTAGCTTCAAACATTTCTGGACGTTTTTCAATGGCAAAAATCAATGAATATTGTAAATGCACAAACAGTAATATCTCCACATTGCAAGGTACAATTCTGAAATTTTTTGCTTTTTCCTGCTAATCCTAGCATGATAAACAAGATTCAAAGAGAGTGAGATGCCAGCTCCTTTCATTCAGTCAGTAGCTTCAAACATTTCTGGACGTTTTTCAATGGCAAAAATCAATGAATATTGTAAATGCACAAACAGTAATATCTCCACATTGCAAGGTGCAATTCTGAAATTTTTTGCTTTTTCCTGCTAATACTAGCATGATAAAGAAGATTCAAAGAGAGTGAGATGCCAGCTCCTTTCATTCAGTCAGTAGCTTCAAACATTTCTGGACGTTTTTCAATGGCAAAAATCAATGAATATTGTAAATGCACAAACAGTAATATCTCCACATTGCAAGGTGCAATTCTGAATTTTTTTGCTTTTTCCTGCTAATCCTAGCATGATAAAGAAGATTCAAAGAGAGTGAGATGCCAGCTCCTTTCATTCAGTCAGTAGCTTCAAACATTTCTGGTATATGAATAACATGATGTTTTTCAATGGCAAAAATCAATGAATATTGTAAATGCACAAACAGTAATATCTCCACATTGCAAGGTGCAATTCTGAAATTTTTTGCTTTTTCCAGCTAATCCTAGCATGATAAAGAAGATTCAAAGAGAGTGAGATGCCAGCTCCTTTCATTCAGTCAGTAGCTTCAAACATTTCTGGTATATGAATAACATGATGTTTTTCAATGGCAAAAATCAATGAATATTGTAAATGCACAAACAGTAATATCTCCACATTGCAAGGTACAATTCTGAAATTTTTTGCTTTTTCCTGCTAATCCTAGCATGATAAAGAAGATTCAAAGAGAGTGAGATGCCAGCTCCTTTCATTCAGTCAGTAGCTTCAAACATTTCTGGACGTTTTTCAATGGCAAAAATCAATGAATATTGTAAATGCACAAACAGTAATATCTCCACATTGCAAGGTGCAATTCTGAAATTTTTTGCTTTTTCCTGCTAATCCTAGCATGATAAAGAAGATTCAAAGAGAGTGAGATGCCAGCTCCTTTCATTCAGTCAGTAGCTTCAAACATTTCTGGTATATGAATAAGATGATGTTTTTCAATGGCAAAAATCAATGAATATTGTAAATGCACAAACAGTAATATCTCCACATTGCAAGGTGCAATTCTGAAATTTTTTGCTTTTTCCTGCTAATCCTAGCATGATAAAGAAGATTCAAAGAGAGTGAGATGCCAGCTCCTTTCATTCAGTCAGTAGCTTCAAACATTTCTGGACGTTTTTCAATGGCAAAAATCAATGAATATTGTAAATGCACAAACAGTAATATCTCCACATTGCAAGGTGCAATTCTGAAATTTTTTGCTTTTTCCTGCTAATCCTAGCATGATAAAGAAGATTCAAAGAGAGTGAGATGCCAGCTCCTTTCATTCAGTCAGTAGCTTCAAACATTTCTGGACGTTTTTCAATGGCAAAAATCAATGAATATTGTAAATGCACAAACAGTAATATCTCCACATTGCAAGGTGCAATTCTGAAATTTTTTGCTTTTTCCTGCTAATCCTAGCATGATAAAGAAGATTCAAAGAGAGTGAGATGCCAGCTCCTTTCATTCAGTCAGTAGCTTCAAACATTTCTGGACGTTTTTCAATGGCAAAAATCAATGAATATTGTAAATGCACAAACAGTAATATCTCCACATTGCAAGGTGCAATTCTGAAATTTTTTGCTTTTTCCTGCTAATCCTAGCATGATAAAGAAGATTCAAAGAGAGTGAGATGCCAGCTCCTTTCATTCAGTCAGTAGCTTCAAACATTTCTGGACGTTTTTCAATGGCAAAAATCAATGAATATTGTAAATGCACAAACAGTAATATCTCCACATTGCAAGGTGCAATTCTGAAATTTTTTGCTTTTTCCTGCTAATCCTAGCATGATAAAGAAGATTCAAAGAGAGTGAGATGCCAGCTCCTTTCATTCAGTCAGTAGCTTCAAACATTTCTGGTATATGAATAACATGATGTTTTTCAATGGCAAAAATCAATGAATATTGTAAATGCACAAACAGTAATATCTCCACATTGCAAGGTGCAATTCTGAAATTTTTTGCTTTTTCCAGCTAATCCTTGCATGATAAAGAAGATTCAAAGAGAGTGAGATGCCAGCTCCTTTCATTCAGTCAGTAGCTTCAAACATTTCTGGTATATGAATAACATGATGTTTTTCAATGGCAAAAATCAATGAATATTGTAAATGCACAAACAGTAATATCTCCACATTGCAAGGTGCAATTCTGAAATTTTTTGCTTTTTCCTGCTAATCCTAGCATGATAAAGAAGATTCAAAGAGAGTGAGATGCCAGCTCCTTTCATTCAGTCAGTAGCTTCAAACATTTCTGGACGTTTTTCAATGGCAAAAATCAATGAATATTGTAAATGCACAAACAGTAATATCTCCACATTGCAAGGTACAATTCTGAAATTTTTTGCTTTTTCCTGCTAATCCTAGCATGATAAACAAGATTCAAAGAGAGTGAGATGCCAGCTCCTTTCATTCAGTCAGTAGCTTCAAACATTTCTGGACGTTTTTCAATGGCAAAAATCAATGAATATTGTAAATGCACAAACAGTAATATCTCCACATTGCAAGGTGCAATTCTGAAATTTTTTGCTTTTTCCTGCTAATCCTAGCATGATAAAGAAGATTCAAAGAGAGTGAGATGCCAGCTCCTTTCATTCAGTCAGTAGCTTCAAACATTTCTGGACGTTTTTCAATGGCAAAAATCAATGAATATTGTAAATGCACAAACAGTAATATCTCCACATTGCAAGGTGCAATTCTGAAATTTTTTGCTTTTTCCTGCTAATCCTAGCATGATAAAGAAGATTCAAAGAGAGTGAGATGCCAGCTCCTTTCATTCAGTCAGTAGCTTCAAACATTTCTGGACGTTTTTCAATGGCAAAAATCAATGAATATTGTAAATGCACAAACAGTAATATCTCCACATTGCAAGGTGCAATTCTGAAATTTTTTGCTTTTTCCTGCTAATCCTAGCATGATAAAGAAGATTCAAAGAGAGTGAGATGCCAGCTCCTTTCATTCAGTCAGTAGCTTCAAACATTTCTGGACGTTTTTCAATGGCAAAAATCAATGAATATTGTAAATGCACAAACAGTAATATCTCCACATTGCAAGGTGCAATTCTGAAATTTTTTGCTTTTTCCTGCTAATCCTAGCATGATAAAGAAGATTCAAAGAGAGTGAGATGCCAGCTCCTTTCATTCAGTCAGTAGCTTCAAACATTTCTGGTATATGAATAACATGATGTTTTTCAATGGCAAAAATCAATGAATATTGTAAATGCACAAACAGTAATATCTCCACATTGCAAGGTGCAATTCTGAAATTTTTTGCTTTTTCCAGCTAATCCTTGCATGATAAAGAAGATTCAAAGAGAGTGAGATGCCAGCTCCTTTCATTCAGTCAGTAGCTTCAAACATTTCTGGTATATGAATAACATGATGTTTTTCAATGGCAAAAATCAATGAATATTGTAAATGCACAAACAGTAATATCTCCACATTGCAAGGTGCAATTCTGAAATTTTTTGCTTTTTCCTGCTAATCCTAGCATGATAAAGAAGATTCAAAGGAGAGTGAGATGCCAGCTCCTTTCATTCAGTCAGTAGCTTCAAACATTTCTGGACGTTTTTCAATGGCAAAAATCAATGAATATTGTAAATGCACAAACAGTAATATCTCCACATTGCAAGGTACAATTCTGAAATTTTTTGCTTTTTCCTGCTAATCCTAGCATGATAAACAAGATTCAAAGAGAGTGAGATGCCAGCTCCTTTCATTCAGTCAGTAGCTTCAAACATTTCTGGACGTTTTTCAATGGCAAAATCAATGAATATTGTAAATGCACAAACAGTAATATCTCCACATTGCAAGGTGCAATTCTGAAATTTTTTGCTTTTTCCTGCTAATACTAGCATGATAAAGAAGATTCAAAGAGAGTGAGATGCCAGCTCCTTTCATTCAGTCAGTAGCTTCAAACATTTCTGGACGTTTTTCAATGGCAAAAATCAATGAATATTGTAAATGCACAAACAGTAATATCTCCACATTGCAAGGTGCAATTCTGAATTTTTTTGCTTTTTCCTGCTAATCCTAGCATGATAAAGAAGATTCAAAGAGAGTGAGATGCCAGCTCCTTTCATTCAGTCAGTAGCTTCAAACATTTCTGGACGTTTTTCAATGGCAAAAATCAATGAATATTGTAAATGCACAAACAGTAATATCTCCACATTGCAAGGTGCAATTCTGAAATTTTTTGCTTTTTCCTGCTAATCCTAGCATGATAAAGAAGATTCAAAGAGAGTGAGATGCCAGCTCCTTTCATTCAGTCAGTAGCTTCAAACATTTCTGGTATATGAATAACATGATGTTTTTCAATGGCAAAAATCAATGAATATTGTAAATGCACAAACAGTAATATCTCCACATTGCAAGGTGCAATTCTGAAATTTTTTGCTTTTTCCAGCTAATCCTAGCATGATAAAGAAGATTCAAAGAGAGTGAGATGCCAGCTCCTTTCATTCAGTCAGTAGCTTCAAACATTTCTGGTATATGAATAACATGATGTTTTTCAATGGCAAAAATCAATGAATATTGTAAATGCACAAACAGTAATATCTCCACATTGCAAGGTACAATTCTGAAATTTTTTGCTTTTTCCTGCTAATCCTAGCATGATAAAGAAGATTCAAAGAGAGTGAGATGCCAGCTCCTTTCATTCAGTCAGTAGCTTCAAACATTTCTGGACGTTTTTCAATGGCAAAAATCAATGAATATTGTAAATGCACAAACAGTAATATCTCCACATTGCAAGGTGCAATTCTGAAATTTTTTGCTTTTTCCTGCTAATCCTAGCATGATAAAGAAGATTCAAAGAGAGTGAGATGCCAGCTCCTTTCATTCAGTCAGTAGCTTCAAACATTTCTGGTATATGAATAAGATGATGTTTTTCAATGGCAAAAATCAATGAATATTGTAAATGCACAAACAGTAATATCTCCACATTGCAAGGTGCAATTCTGAAATTTTTTGCTTTTTCCTGCTAATCCTAGCATGATAAAGAAGATTCAAAGAGAGTGAGATGCCAGCTACTTTCATTCAGTCAGTAGCTTCAAACATTTCTGGACGTTTTTCAATGGCAAAAATCAATGAATATTGTAAATGCACAAACAGTAATATCTCCACATTGCAAGGTGCAATTCTGAAATTTTTTGCTTTTTCCTGCTAATCCTAGCATGATAAAGAAGATTCAAAGAGAGTGAGATGCCAGCTCCTTTCATTCAGTCAGTAGCTTCAAACATTTCTGGACGTTTTTCAATGGCAAAAATCAATGAATATTGTAAATGCACAAACAGTAATATCTACACATTGCAAGGTACAATTCTGAAATTTTTTGCTTTTTCCTGCTAATCCTAGCATGATAAAGAAGATTCAAAGAGAGTGAGATGCCAGCTCCTTTCATTCAGTCAGTAGCTTCAAACATTTCTGGACGTTTTTCAATGGCAAAAATCAATGAATATTGTAAATGCACAAACAGTAATAATCTCCACATTGCAAGGTGCAATTCTGAAATTTTTTGCTTTTTCCTGCTAATCCTAGCATGATAAAGAAGATTCAAAGAGAGTGAGATGCCAGCTCCTTTCATTCAGTCAGTAGCTTCAAACATTTCTGGTATATGAATAACATGATGTTTTTCAATGGCAAAAATCAATGAATATTGTAAATGCACAAACAGTAATATCTCCATATTGCAAGGTACAATTCTGAAATTTTTTGCTTTTTCCTGCTAATCCTAGCATGATAAAGAAGATTCAAAGAGAGTGAGATGCCAGCTCCTTTCATTCAGTCAGTAGCTTCAAACATTTCTGGATGTTTTTCAATGGCAAAAATCAATGAATATTGTAAATGCACAAACAGTAATATCTCCTCATTGCAAGGTGCAATTCTGAAATTTTTTGCTTTTTCCTGCTAATACTAGCATGATAAAGAAGATTCAAAGAGAGTGAGATGAGAGCTCCTTTCATTCAGTCAGTAGATTCAAACATTTCTGGACGTTTTTCAATGGCAAAAATCAATGAATATTGTAAATGCACAAACAGTAATATCTCCACATTGCAAGGTGCAATTCTGAATTTTTTTGCTTTTTCCTGCTAATCCTAGCATGATAAAGAAGATTCAAAGAGAGTGAGATGCCAGCTCCTTTCATTCAGTCAGTAGCTTCAAACATTTCTGGACGTTTTTCAATGGCAAAAATCAATGAATATTGTAAATGCACAAACAGTAATATCTCCACATTGCAAGGTGCAATTCTGAAATTTTTTGCTTTTTCCTGCTAATCCTAGCATGATAAAGTAGATTCAAAGAGAGTGAGATGCCAGCTCCTTTCATTCAGTCAGTAGCTTCAAACATTTCTGGTATATGAATAACATGATGTTTTTCAATGGCAAAAATCAATGAATATTGTAAATGCACAAACAGTAATATCTCCACATTGCAAGGTGCAATTCTGAAATTTTTTGCTTTTTCCAGGTAATCCTAGCATGATAAAGAAGATTCAAAGAGAGTGAGATGCCAGCTCCTTTCATTCAGTCAGTAGCTTCAAACATTTCTGGTATATGAATAACATGATGTTTTTCAATGGCAAAAATCAATGAATATTGTAAATGCACAAACAGTAATATCTCCACATTGCAAGGTGCAATTCTGAAATTTTTTGCTTTTTCCTGCTAATCCTAGCATGATAAAGAAGATTCAAAGAGAGTGAGATGCCAGCTCCTTTCATTCAGTCAGTAGCTTCAAACATTTCTGGACGTTTTCAATGGCAAAAATCAATGAATATTGTAAATGCACAAACAGTAATATCTCCACATTGCAAGTTGCAATTCTGAAATTTTTTGATTTTTCCTGCTAATCCTAGCATGATAAAGAAGATTCAAAGAGAGTGAGATGCCAGCTCCTTTTTCAGTCAGTAGCTTCAAACATTTCTGGACGTTTTCAATGGCAAAAATCAATGAATCTTGTAAATGCACAAACAGTAATATCTCCACATTGCAAGGTACAATTCTGAAATTTTTTGCTTTTTCCTGCTAATCCTAGCATGATAAAGAAGATTCAAAGAGAGTGAGATGCCAGCTCCTTTCATTCAGTCAGTAGCTTCAAACATTTCTGGACGTTTTTCAATGGAAAAAATCAATGAATATTGTAAATGCACAAACAGTAATATCTCCTCATTGCAAGGTGCAATTCTGAAATTTTTTGCTTTTTCCTGCTAATACTAGCATGATAAAGAAGATTCAAAGAGAGTGAGATGCCAGCTCCTTTCATTCAGTCAGTAGCTTCAAACATTTCTGGACGTTTTTCAATGGCAAAAATCAATGAATATTGTAAATGCACAAACAGTAATATCTCCACATTGCAAGGTGCAATTCTGAATTTTTTGCTTTTTCCTGCTAATCCTAGCATGATAAAGAAGATTCAAAGAGAGTGAGATGCCAGCTCCTTTCATTCAGTCAGTAGCTTCAAACATTTCTGGATGTTTTTCAATGGCAAAAATCAATGAATATTGTAAATGCACAAACAGTAATATCTCCACATTGCAAGGTGCAATTCTGAAATTTTTTGCTTTTTCCTGCTAATCCTAGCATGATAAAGAAGATTCAAAGAGAGTGAGATGCCAGCTCCTTTCATTCAGTCAGTAGCTTCAAACATTTCTGGTATATGAATAACATGATGTTTTTCAATGGCAAAAATCAATGAATATTGTAAATGCACAAACAGTAATATCTCCACATTGCAAGGTGCAATTCTGAAATTTTTTGCTTTTTCCAGCTAATCCTTGCATGATAAAGAAGATTCAAAGAGAGTGAGATGCCAGCTCCTTTCATTCAGTCAGTAGCTTCAAACATTTCTGGTATATGAATAACATGATGTTTTTCAATGGCAAAAATCAATGAATATTGTAAATGCACAAACAGTAATATCTCCACATTGCAAGGTGCAATTCTGAAATTTTTTGCTTTTTCCTGCTAATCCTAGCATGATAAAGAAGATTCAAAGAGAGTGAGATGCCAGCTCCTTTCATTCAGTCAGTAGCTTCAAACATTTCTGGACGTTTTTCAATGGCAAAAATCAATGAATATTGTAAATGCACAAACAGTAATATCTCCACATTGCAAGGTACAATTCTGAAATTTTTTGCTTTTTCCTGCTAATCCTAGCATGATAAACAAGAATCAAAGAGAGTGAGATGCCAGCTCCTTTCATTCAGTCAGTAGCTTCAAACATTTCTGGACGTTTTTCAATGGCAAAAATCAATGAATATTGTAAATGCACAAACAGTAATATCTCCACATTGCAAGGTGCAATTCTGAAATTTTTTGCTTTTTCCTGCTAATACTAGCATGATAAAGAAAATTCAAAGAGAGTGAGATGCCAGCTCCTTTCATTCAGTCAGTAGCTTCAAACATTTCTGGATGTTTTTCAATGGCAAAAATCAATGAATATTGTAAATGCACAAACAGTAATATCTCCACATTGCAAGGTGCAATTCTGAATTTTTTGCTTTTTCCTGCTAATCCTAGCATGATAAAGAAGATTCAAAGAGAGTGAGATGCCAGCTCCTTTCATTCAGTCAGTAGCTTCAAACATTTCTGGACGTTTTTCAATGGCAAAAATCAATGAATATTGTAAATGCACAAACAGTAATATCTCCACATTGCAAGGTGCAATTCTGAAATTTTTTGCTTTTTCCTGCTAATCCTAGCATGATAAAGAAGATTCAAAGAGAGTGAGATGCCAGCTCCTTTCATTCAGTCAGTAGCTTCAAACATTTCTGGTATATGAATAACATGATGTTTTTCAATGGCAAAAATCAATGAATATTGTAAATGCACAAACAGTAATATCTCCACATTGCAAGGTGCAATTCTGAAATTTTTTGCTTTTTCCAGCTAATCCTAGCATGATAAAGAAGATTCAAAGAGAGTGAGATGCCAGCTCCTTTCATTCAGTCAGTAGCTTCAAACATTTCTGGTATATGAATAACATGATGTTTTTCAATGGCAAAAATCAATGAATATTGTAAATGCACAAACAGTAATATCTCCACATTGCAAGGTGCAATTCTGAAATTTTTTGCTTTTTCCTGCTAATCCTAGCATGATAAAGAAGATTCAAAGAGAGTGAGATGCCAGCTCCTTTCATTCAGTCAGTAGCTTCAAACATTTCTGGACGTTTTTCAATGGCAAAAATCAATGAATATTGTAAATGCACAAACAGTAATATCTCCACATTGCAAGGTGCAATTCTGAAATTTTTTGCTTTTTCCTGCTAATCCTAGCATGATAAAGAAGATTCAAAGAGAGTGAGATGCCAGCTCCTTTCATTCAGTCAGTAGCTTCAAACATTTCTGGTATATGAATAACATGATGTTTTTCAATGGCAAAAATCAATGAATATTGTAAATGCACAAACAGTAATATCTCCACATTGCAAGGTGCAATTCTGAAATTTTTGCTTTTTCCTGCTAATCCTAGCATGATAAAGAAGATTCAAAGAGAGTGAGATGCCAGCTCCTTTCATTCAGTCAGTAGCTTCAAACATTTCTGGACGTTTTTCAATGGCAAAAATCAATGAATATTGTAAATGCACAAACAGTAATATCTCCACATTGCAAGGTGCAATTCTGAAATTTTTTGCTTTTTCCTGCTAATCCTAGCATGATAAAGAAGATTCAAAGAGAGTGAGATGCCAGCTCCTTTCATTCAGTCAGTAGCTTCAAACATTTCTGGACGTTTTTCAATGGCAAAAATCAATGAATATTGTAAATGCACAAACAGTAATATCTACACATTGCAAGGTACAATTCTGAAATTTTTTGCTTTTTCCTGCTAATCCTAGCATGATAAAGAAGATTCAAAGAGAGTGAGATGCCAGCTCCTTTCATTCAGTCAGTAGCTTCAAACATTTCTGGATAATATACATAGTTTTTCAATGGCAAAAATCAATGAATATTGTAAATGCACAAACAGTAATATCTCCACATTGCAAGGTGCAATTCTGAAATTTTTTGCTTTTTCCTGCTAATCCTAGCATGATAAAGAAGATTCAAAGAGAGTGAGATGCCAGCTCCTTTCATTCAGTCAGTAGCTTCAAACATTTCTGGTATATGAATAACATGATGTTTTTCAATGGCAAAAATCAATGAATATTGTAAATGCACAAACAGTAATATCTCCACATTGCAAGGTGCAATTCTGAAATTTTTTGCTTTTTCCTGCTAATCCTAGCATGATAAAGAAGATTCAAAGAGATTGAGATGCCAGCTCCTTTCATTCAGTCAGTAGCTTCAAACATTTCTGGACGTTTTTCAATGGCAAAAATCAATGAATATTGTAAATGCACAAACATTAATATCTCCACATTGTAAGGTGCAATTCTGAAATTTTTTGCTTTTTCCTGCTAATCCTAGCATGATAAAGAAGATTCAAAGAGAGTGAGATGCCAGCTCCTTTCATTCAGTCAGTAACTTCAAACATTTCTGGACGTTTTTCAATGGCAAAAATCAATGAATATTGTAAATGCACAAACAGTAATATCTCCACATTGCAAGGTGCAATTCTGAAATTTTTTGCTTTTTCCTGCTAATCCTAGCATGATAAAGAAGATTCAAAGAGAGTGAGATGCCAGCTCCTTTCATTCAGTCAGTAGCTTCAAACATTTCTGGTATATGAATAACATGATGTTTTTCAATAGCAAAAATCAATGAATATTGTAAATGCACAAACAGTAATATCTCCACATTGCAAGGTGCAATTCTGAAAGTTTTTGCTTTTTCCTGCTAATCCTAGCATGATAAAGAAGATTCAAAGAGAGTGAGATGCCAAGCTCCTTTCATTCAGTCAGTAGCTTCAAACATTTCTGGACGTTTTTCAATGGCAAAAATCAATGAATATTGTAAATGCACAAACAGTAATATCTCCACATTGCAAGGTGCAATTCTGAAATTTTTTGCTTTTTCCTACTAATCCTAGCATGATAAAGAAGATTCAAAGAGAGTGAGATGCCAGCTCCTTTCATTCAGTCAGTAGCTTCAAACATTTCTGGTATATGAATAACATGATGTTTTTCAATGGCAAAAATCAATGAATATTGTAAATGCACAAACAGTAATATCTCCACATTGCAAGGTGCAATTCTGAATTTTTTTGCTTTTTCCTGCTAATCCTAGCATGATAAAGAAGATTCAAAGAGAGTGAGATGCCAGCTCCTTTCATTCAGTCAGTAGCTTCAAACATTTCTAGTATATGAATAACATTATGTTTTTCAATGGCAAAAATCAATGAATATTGTAAATGCACAAACAGTAATATCTCCACATTGCAAGGTGCAATTCTGAAATTTTTTGCTTTTTCCTGCTAATCTAGCATGATAAAGAAGATTCAAAGAGAGTGAGATGCCAGCTCCTTTCATTCAGTCAGTAGCTTCAAACATTTCTGGACGTTTTTCAATGGCAAAAATCAATGAATATTGTAAATGCACAAACAGTAATATCTCCTCATTGCAAGGTGCAATTCTGAAATTTTTTGCTTTTTCCTGCTAATACTAGCATGATAAAGAAGATTCAAAGAGAGTGAGATGCCAGCTCCTTTCATTCAGTCAGTAGCTTCAAACATTTCTGGACGTTTTCAATGGCAAAAATCAATGAATATTGTAAATGCACAAACAGTAATATCTCCACATTGCAAGGTGCAATTCTGAATTTTTTTTGCTTTTTCCTGCTAATCCTAGCATGATAATCAAAGAGAGTGAGATGCCAGCTCCTTTCATTCAGTCAGTAGCTTCAAACATTTCTGGACGTTTTTCAATGGCAAAAATCAATGAATATTGTAAATGCACAAACAGTAATATCTCCACATTGCAAGGTGCAATTCTGAAATTTTTTGCTTTTTCCTGCTAATCCTAGCATGATAAAGAAGATTCAAAGAGAGTGAGATGCCAGCTCCTTTCATTCAGTCAGTAGCTTCAAACATTTCTGGTATATGAATAACATGATGTTTTTCAATGGCAAAAATCAATGAATATTGTAAATGCACAAACAGTAATATCTCCACATTGCAAGGTGCAATTCTGAAATTTTTTGCTTTTTCCAGCTAATCCTTGCATGATAAAGAAGATTCAAAGAGAGTGAGATGCCAGCTCCTTTCATTCAGTCAGTAGCTTCAAACATTTCTGGTATATGAATAACATGATGTTTTTCAATGGCAAAAATCAATGAATATTGTAAATGCACAAACAGTAATATCTCCACATTGCAAGGTGCAATTCTGAAATTTTTTGCTTTTTCCTGCTAATCCTAGCATGATAAAGAAGATTCAAAGAGAGTGAGATGCCAGCTCCTTTCATTCAGTCAGTAGCTTCAAACATTTCTGGACGTTTTTCAATGGCAAAAATCAATGAATATTGTAAATGCACAAACAGTAATATCTCCACATTGCAAGGTACAATTCTGAAATTTTTTGCTTTTTCCTGCTAATCCTAGCATGATAAAGAAGATTCAAAGAGAGTGAGATGCCAGCTCCTTTCATTCAGTCAGTAGCTTCAAACATTTCTGGACGTTTTTCAATGGCAAAAATCAATGAATATTCTAAATGCACAAACAGTAATATCTCCACATTGCAAGGTGCAATTCTGAAATTTTTTGCTTTTTCCTGCTAATACTAGCATGATAAAGAAGATTCAAAGAGAGTGAGATGCCAGCTCCTTTCATTCAGTAAGTAGCTTCAAACATTTCTGGACGTTTTTCAATGGCAAAAATCAATGAATATTGTAAATGCACAAACAGTAATATCTCCACATTGCAAGGTGCAATTCTGAATTTTTTTGCTTTTTCCTGCTAATCCTAGCATGATAAAGAAGATTCAAAGAGAGTGAGATGCCAGCTCCTTTCATTCAGTCAGTAGCTTCAAACATTTCTGGACGTTTTTCAATGGCAAAAATCAATGAATATTGTAAATGCACAAACAGTAATATCTCCACATTGCAAGGTGCAATTCTGAAATTTTTTGCTTTTTCCTGCTAATCCTAGCATGATAAAGAAGATTCAAAGAGAGTGAGATGCCAGCTCCTTTCATTCAGTCAGTAGCTTCAAACATTTCTGGTATATGAATAACATGATGTTTTTCAATGGCAAAAATCAATGAATATTGTAAATGCACAAACAGTAATATCTCCACATTGCAAGGTGCAATTCTGAAATTTTTTGCTTTTTCCAGCTAATCCTAGCATGATAAAGAAGATTCAAAGAGAGTGAGATGCCAGCTCCTTTCATTCAGTCAGTAGCTTCAAACATTTCTGGTATATGAATAACATGATGTTTTTCAATGGCAAAAATCAATGAATATTGTAAATGCACAAACAGTAATATCTCCACATTGCAAGGTGCAATTCTGAAATTTTTTGCTTTTTCCTGCTAATCCTAGCATGATAAAGAAGATTCAAAGAGAGTGAGATGCCAGCTCCTTTCATTCAGTCAGTAGCTTCAAACATTTCTGGACGTTTTTCAATGGCAAAAATCAATGAATATTGTAAATGCACAAACAGTAATATCTCCACATTGCAAGGTGCAATTCTGAAATTTTTTGCTTTTTCCTGCTAATCCTAGCATGATAAAGAAGATTCAAAGAGAGTGAGATGCCAGCTCCTTTCATTCAGTCAGTAGCTTCAAACATTTCTGGTATATGAATAACATGATGTTTTTCAATGGCAAAAATCAATGAATATTGTAAATGCACAAACAGTAATATCTCCACATTGCAAGGTGCAATTCTGAAATTTTTTGCTTTTTCCTGCTAATCCTAGCATGATAAAGAAGATTCAAAGAGAGTGAGATGCCAGCTCCTTTCATTCAGTCAGTAGCTTCAAACATTTCTGGACGTTTTTCATTGGCAAAAATCAATGAATATTGTAAATGCACAAACAGTAATATCTCCACATTGCAAGGTGCAATTCTGAAATTTTTTGCTTTTTCCTGCTAATCCTAGCATGATAAAGAAGATTCAAAGAGAGTGAGATGCCAGCTCCTTTCATTCAGTCAGTAGCTTCAAACATTTCTGGACGTTTTTCAATGGCAAAAATCAATGAATATTGTAAATGCACAAACAGTAATATCTACACATTGCAAGGTACAATTCTGAAATTTTTTGCTTTTTCCTGCTAATCCTAGCATGATAAAGAAGATTCAAAGAGAGTGAGATGCCAGCTCCTTTCATTCAGTCAGTAGCTTCAAACATTTCTGGACGTTTTTCAATGGCAAAAATCAATGAATATTGTAAATGCACAAACAGTAATATCTCCACATTGCAAGGTACAATTCTGAAATTTTTTGCTTTTTCCTGCTAATCCTAGCATGATAAACAAGATTCAAAGAGAGTGAGATGCCAGCTCCTTTCATTCAGTCAGTAGCTTCAAACATTTCTGGATGTTTTTCAATGGCAAAAATCAATGAATATTGTAAATGCACAAACAGTAATATCTCCACATTGCAAGGTGCAATTCTGAATTTTTTTGCTTATTCCTGCTAATCCTAGCATGATAAAGAAGATTCAAAGAGAGTGAGATGCCAGCTCCTTTCATTCAGTCAGTAGCTTCAAACATTTCTGGTATATGAATAACATGATGTTTTTCAATGGCAAAAATCAATGAATATTGTAAATGCACAAACAGTAATATCTCCACATTGCAAGGTGCAATTCTGAAATTTTTTGCTTTTTCCAGCTAATCCTAGCATGATAAAGAAGATTCAAAGAGAGTGAGATGACAGCTCCTTTCATTCAGTCAGTAGCTTCAAACATTTCTGGTATATGAATAACATGATGTTTTTCAATGGCAAAAATCAATGAATATTGTAAATGCACAAACAGTAATATCTCCACATTGCAAGGTGCAATTCTGAAATTTTTTGCTTTTTCCTGCTAATCCTAGCATGATAAAGAAGATTCAAAGAGAGTGAGATGCCAGCTCCTTTCATTCAGTCAGTAGCTTCAAACATTTCTGGACGTTTTTCAATGGCAAAAATCAATGAATATTGTAAATGCACAAACAGTAATATCTCCACATTGCAAGGTGCAATTCTGAAATTTTTTGCTTTTTCCTGCTAATCCTAGCATGATAAAGAAGATTCAAAGAGAGTGAGATGCCAGCTCCTTTCATTCAGTCAGTAGCTTCAAACATTTCTGGTATATGAATAACATGATGTTTTTCAATGGCAAAAATCAATGAATATTGTAAATGCACAAACAGTAATATCTCCACATTGCAAGGTGCAATTCTGAAATTTTTTGCTTTTTCCTGCTAATCCTAGCATGATAAAGAAGATTCAAAGAGAGTGAGATGCCAGCTCCTTTCATTCAGTCAGTAGCTTCAAACATTTCTGGACGTTTTTCAATGGCAAAAATCAATGAATATTGTAAATGCACAAACAGTAATATCTCCACATTGCAAGGTGCAATTCTGAAATTTTTTGCTTTTTCCTGCTAATCCTAGCATGATAAAGAAGATTCAAAGAGAGTGAGATGCCAGCTCCTTTCATTCAGTCAGTAGCTTCAAACATTTCTGGACGTTTTTCAATGGCAAAAATCAATGAATATTGTAAATGCACAAACAGTAATATCTACACATTGCAAGGTACAATTCTGAAATTTTTTGCTTTTTCCTGCTAATCCTAGCAAGATAAAGAAGATTCAAAGAGAGTGAGATGCCAGCTCCTTTCATTCAGTCAGTAGCTTCAAACATTTCTGGACGTTTTTCAATGGCAAAAATCAATGAATATTGTAAATGCACAAACAGTAATATCTCCACATTGCAAGGTGCAATTCTGAAATTTTTTGCTTTTTCCTGCTAATCCTAGCATGATAAAGAAGATTCAAAGAGAGTGAGATGCCAGCTCCTTTCATTCAGTCAGTAGCTTCAAACATTTCTGGTATATGAATAACATGATGTTTTTCAATGGCAAAAATCAATGAATATTGTAAATGCACAAACAGTAATATCTCCACATTGCAAGGTGCAATTCTGAAATTTTTTGCTTTTTCCAGCTAATCCTAGCATGATAAAGAAGATTCAAAGAGAGTGAGATGCCAGCTCCTTTCATTCAGTCAGTAGCTTCAAACATTTCTGGTATATGAATAACATGATGTTTTTCAATGGCAAAAATCAATGAATATTGTAAATGCACAAACAGTAATATCTCCACATTGCAAGGTGCAATTCTGAAATTTTTTGCTTTTTCCTGCTAATCCTAGCATGATAAAGAAGATTCAAAGAGAGTGAGATGCCAGCTCCTTTCATTCAGTCAGTAGCTTCAAACATTTCTGGACGTTTTTCAATGGCAAAAATCAATGAATATTGTAAATGCACAAACAGTAATATCTCCACATTGCAAGGTGCAATTCTGAAATTTTTTGCTTTTTCCTGCTAATCCTAGCATGATAAAGAAGATTCAAAGAGAGTGAGATGCCAGCTCCTTTCATTCAGTCAGTAGCTTCAAACATTTCTGGTATATGAATAACATGATGTTTTTCAATGGCAAAAATCAATGAATATTGTAAATGCACAAACAGTAATATCTCCACATTGCAAGGTGCAATTCTGAAATTTTTTGCTTTTTCCTGCTAATCCTAGCATGATAAAGAAGATTCAAAGAGAGTGAGATGCCAGCTCCTTTCATTCAGTCAGTAGCTTCAAACATTTCTGGACGTTTTTCAATGGCAAAAATCAATGAATATTGTAAATGCACAAACAGTAATATCTCCACATTGCAAGGTGCAATTCTGAAATTTTTTGCTTTTTCCTGCTAATCCTAGCATGATAAAGAAGATTCAAAGAGAGTGAGATGCCAGCTCCTTTCATTCAGTCAGTAGCTTCAAACATTTCTGGACGTTTTTCAATGGCAAAAATCAATGAATATTGTAAATGCACAAACAGTAATATCTACACATTGCAAGGTACAATTCTGAAATTTTTTGCTTTTTCCTGCTAATCCTAGCATGATAAAGAAGATTCAAAGAGAGTGAGATGCCAGCTCCTTTCATTCAGTCAGTAGCTTCAAACATTTCTGGACGTTTTTCAATGGCAAAAATCAATGAATATTGTAAATGCACAAACAGTAATATCTCCACATTGCAAGGTGCAATTCTGAAATTTTTTGCTTTTTCCTGCTAATCCTAGCATGATAAAGAAGATTCAAAGAGAGTGAGATGCCAGCTCCTTTCATTCAGTCAGTAGCTTCAAACATTTCTGGTATATGAATAACATGATGTTTTTCAATGGCAAAAATCAATGAATATTGTAAATGCACAAAGAGTAATATCTCCACATTGCAAGGTGCAATTCTGAAATTTTTTGCTTTTTCCTGCTAATCCTAGCATGATAAAGAAGATTCAAAGAGAGTGAGATGCCAGCTCCTTTCATTCAGTCAGTAGCTTCAAACATTTCTGGACGTTTTTCAATGGCAAAAATCAATGAATATTGTAAATGCACAAACATTAATATCTCCACATTGTAAGGTGCAATTCTGAAATTTTTTGCTTTTTCCTGCTAATCCTAGCATGATAAAGAAGATTCAAAGAGAGTGAGATGCCAGCTCCTTTCATTCAGTCAGTAACTTCAAACATTTCTGGACGTTTTTCAATGGCAAAAATCAATGAATATTGTAAATGCACAAACAGTAATATCTCCACATTGCAAGGTGCAATTCTGAAATTTTTTGCTTTTTCCTGCTAATCCTAGCATGATAAAGAAGATTCAAAGAGAGTGAGATGCCAGCTCCTTTCATTCAGTCAGTAGCTTCAAACATTTCTGGTATATGAATAACATGATGTTTTTCAATAGCAAAAATCAATGAATATTGTAAATGCACAAACAGTAATATCTCCACATTGCAAGGTGCAATTCTGAAAGTTTTTGCTTTTTCCTGCTAATCCTAGCATGATAAAGAAGATTCAAAGAGAGTGAGATGCCAAGCTCCTTTCATTCAGTCAGTAGCTTCAAACATTTCTGGACGTTTTTCAATGGCAAAAATCAATGAATATTGTAAATGCACAAACAGTAATATCTCCACATTGCAAGGTGCAATTCTGAAATTTTTTGCTTTTTCCTACTAATCCTAGCATGATAAAGAAGATTCAAAGAGAGTGAGATGCCAGCTCCTTTCATTCAGTCAGTAGCTTCAAACATTTCTGGTATATGAATAACATGATGTTTTTCAATGGCAAAAATCAATGAATATTGTAAATGCACAAACAGTAATATCTCCACATTGCAAGGTGCAATTCTGAATTTTTTTGCTTTTTCCTGCTAATCCTAGCATGATAAAGAAGATTCAAAGAGAGTGAGATGCCAAGCTCCTTTCATTCAGTCAGTAGCTTCAAACATTTCTGGACGTTTTTCAATGGCAAAAATCAATGAATATTGTAAATGCACAAACAGTAATATCTCCACATTGCAAGGTGCAATTCTGAAATTTTTTGCTTTTTCCTACTAATCCTAGCATGATAAAGAAGATTCAAAGAGAGTGAGATGCCAGCTCCTTTCATTCAGTCAGTAGCTTCAAACATTTCTGGTATATGAATAACATGATGTTTTTCAATGGCAAAAATCAATGAATATTGTAAATGCACAAACAGTAATATCTCCACATTGCAAGGTGCAATTCTGAATTTTTTTGCTTTTTCCTGCTAATCCTAGCATGATAAAGAAGATTCAAAGAGAGTGAGATGCCAGCTCCTTTCATTCAGTCAGTAGCTTCAAACATTTCTAGTATATGAATAACATTATGTTTTTCAATGGCAAAAATCAATGAATATTGTAAATGCACAAACAGTAATATCTCCACATTGCAAGGTGCAATTCTGAAATTTTTTGCTTTTTCCTGCTAATCCTAGCATGATAAAGAATATTCAAAGAGAGTGAGATGCCAGCTCCTTTCATTCAGTCAGTAGCTTTAAACATTTCTGGACGTTTTTCAATGGCAAAAATCAATGAATATTGTAAATGCACAAACAGTAATATCTCCACATTGCAAGGTGCAATTCTGAAATTTTTTGCTTTTTCCTGCTAATCCTAGCATGATAAAGAAGATTCAATGAGAGTGAGATGCCAGCTCCTTTCATTCAGTCAGTAGCTTCAAACATTTCTGGACGTTTTTCAATGGCAAAAATCAATGAATATTGTAAATGCACAAACAGTAATATCTCCACATTGCAAGGTGCAATTCTGAAATTTTTTGCTTTTTCCTGCTAATCCTAGCATGATAAAGAAGATTCAAAGAGAGTGAGATGCCAGCTCCTTTCATTCAGTCAGTAGCTTCAAACATTTCTGGTATATGAACAACATGATGTTTTTCAATGGCAAAAATCAATGAATATTGTAAATGCACAAACAGTAATATCTCCACATTGCAACGTGCAATTCTGAAATTTTTTGCTTTTTCCTGCTAATCCTAGCATGATAAAGAAGATTCAAAGAGAGTGAGATGCCAGCTCCTTTCATTCAGTCAGCAGCTTCAAACATTTCTGGACGTTTTTCAATGGCAAAAATCAATGAATATTGTAAATGCACAAACAGTAATATCTCCACATTGCAAGGTGCAATTCTGAAATTTTTTGCTTTTTCCTGCTAATCCTAGCATGATAAAGAAGATTCAAAGAGAGTGAGATGCCAGCTCCTTTCATTCAGTCAGTAGCTTCAAACATTTCTGGTATATGAATAACATGATGTTTTTCAATGGCAAAAATCAATGAATATTGTAAATGCACAAACAGTAATATCTCCACATTGCAAGGTGAAATTCTGAAATTTTTTGCTTTTTCCTGCTAATCCTAGCATGATAAAGAAGATTCAAAAAGAGTGAGATGCCAGCTTCTTTCATTCAGTCAGTAGCTTCAAACATTTCTGGACGTTTTTCAATGGCAAAAATAAATGAATATTGTAAATGCACAAACATTAATATCTCCACATTGTAAGGTGCAATTCTGAAATTTTTTGCTTTTTCCTGCTAATCCTAGCATGATAAAGAAGATTCAAAGAGAGTGAGATGCCAGCTCCTTTCATTCAGTCAGTAACTTCAAACATTTCTGGACGTTTTTCAATGGCAAAAATCAATGAATATTGTAAATGCACAAACAGTAATATCTCCACATTGCAAGGTGCAATTCTGAAATTTTTTGCTTTTTCCTGCTAATCCTAGCATGATAAAGAAGATTCAAAGAGAGTGAGATGCCAGCTCCTTTCATTCAGTCAGTAGCTTCAAACATTTCTGGTATATGAATAACATGATGTTTTTCAATAGCAAAAATCATTGAATATTGTAAATGCACAAACAGTAATATCTCCACATTGCAAGGTGCAATTCTGAAAGTTTTTGCTTTTTCCTGCTAATCCTAGCATGATAAAGAAGATTCAAAGAGAGTGAGATGCCAAGCTCCTTTCATTCAGTCAGTAGCTTCAAACATTTCTGGACGTTTTTCAATGGCAAAAATCAATGAATATTGTAAATGCACAAACAGTAATATCTCCACATTGCAAGGTGCAATTCTGAAATTTTTTGCTTTTTCCTACTAATCCTAGCATGATAAAGAAGATTCAAAGAGAGTGAGATGCCAGCTCCTTTCATTCAGTCAGTAGCTTCAAACATTTCTGGTATATGAATAACATGATGTTTTTCAATGGCAAAAATCAATGAATATTGTAAATGCACAAACAGTAATATCTCCACATTGCAAGGTGCAATTCTGAATTTTTTTGCTTTTTCCTGCTAATCCTAGCATGATAAAGAAGATTCAAAGAGAGTGAGATGCCAGCTCCTTTCATTCAGTCAGTAGCTTCAAACATTTCTAGTATATGAATAACATTATGTTTTTCAATGGCAAAAATCAATGAATATTGTAAATGCACAAACAGTAATATCTCCACATTGCAAGGTGCAATTCTGAAATTTTTTGCTTTTTCCTGCTAATCCTAGCATGATAAAGAATATTCAAAGAGAGTGAGATGCCAGCTCCTTTCATTCAGTCAGTAGCTTTAAACATTTCTGGACGTTTTTCAATGGCAAAAATCAATGAATATTGTAAATGCACAAACAGTAATATCTCCACATTGCAAGGTGCAATTCTGAAATTTTTTGCTTTTTCCTGCTAATCCTAGCATGATAAAGAAGATTCAATGAGAGTGAGATGCCAGCTCCTTTCATTCAGTCAGTAGCTTCAAACATTTCTGGACGTTTTTCAATGGCAAAAATCAATGAATATTGTAAATGCACAAACAGTAATATCTCCACATTGCAAGGTGCAATTCTGAAATTTTTTGCTTTTTCCTGCTAATCCTAGCATGATAAAGAAGATTCAAAGAGAGTGAGATGCCAGCTCCTTTCATTCAGTCAGTAGCTTCAAACATTTCTGGTATATGAACAACATGATGTTTTTCAATGGCAAAAATCAATGAATATTGTAAATGCACAAACAGTAATATCTCCACATTGCAACGTGCAATTCTGAAATTTTTTGCTTTTTCCTGCTAATCCTAGCATGATAAAGAAGATTCAAAGAGAGTGAGATGCCAGCTCCTTTCATTCAGTCAGCAGCTTCAAACATTTCTGGACGTTTTTCAATGGCAAAAATCAATGAATATTGTAAATGCACAAACAGTAATATCTCCACATTGCAAGGTGCAATTCTGAAATTTTTTGCTTTTTCCTGCTAATCCTAGCATGATAAAGAAGATTCAAAGAGAGTGAGATGCCAGCTCCTTTCATTCAGTCAGTAGCTTCAAACATTTCTGGTATATGAATAACATGATGTTTTTCAATGGCAAAAATCAATGAATATTGTAAATGCACAAACAGTAATATCTCCACATTGCAAGGTGCAATTCTGAAATTTTTTGCTTTTTCCTGCTAATCCTAGCATGATAAAGAAGATTCAAAAAGAGTGAGATGCCAGCTTCTTTCATTCAGTCAGTAGCTTCAAACATTTCTGGACGTTTTTCAATGGCAAAAATAAATGAATATTGTAAATGCACAAACATTAATATCTCCACATTGTAAGGTGCAATTCTGAAATTTTTTGCTTTTTCCTGCTAATCCTAGCATGATAAAGAAGATTCAAAGAGAGTGAGATGCCAGCTCCTTTCATTCAGTCAGTAACTTCAAACATTTCTGGACGTTTTTCAATGGCAAAAATCAATGAATATTGTAAATGCACAAACAGTAATATCTCCACATTGCAAGGTGCAATTCTGAAATTTTTTGCTTTTTCCTGCTAATCCTAGCATGATAAAGAAGATTCAAAGAGAGTGAGATGCCAGCTCCTTTCATTCAGTCAGTAGCTTCAAACATTTCTGGTATATGAATAACATGATGTTTTTCAATAGCAAAAATCAATGAATATTGTAAATGCACAAACAGTAATATCTCCACATTGCAAGGTGCAATTCTGAAAGTTTTTGCTTTTTCCTGCTAATCCTAGCATGATAAAGAAGATTCAAAGAGAGTGAGATGCCAAGCTCCTTTCATTCAGTCAGTAGCTTCAAACATTTCTGGACGTTTTTCAATGGCAAAAATCAATGAATATTGTAAATGCACAAACAGTAATATCTCCACATTGCAAGGTGCAATTCTGAAATTTTTTGCTTTTTCCTACTAATCCTAGCATGATAAAGAAGATTCAAAGAGAGTGAGATGCCAGCTCCTTTCATTCAGTCAGTAGCTTCAAACATTTCTGGTATATGAATAACATGATGTTTTTCAATGGCAAAAATCAATGAATATTGTAAATGCACAAACAGTAATATCTCCACATTGCAAGGTGCAATTCTGAATTTTTTTGCTTTTTCCTGCTAATCCTAGCATGATAAAGAAGATTCAAAGAGAGTGAGATGCCAGCTCCTTTCATTCAGTCAGTAGCTTCAAACATTTCTAGTATATGAATAACATTATGTTTTTCAATGGCAAAAATCAATGAATATTGTAAATGCACAAACAGTAATATCTCCACATTGCAAGGTGCAATTCTGAAATTTTTTGCTTTTTCCTGCTAATCCTAGCATGATAAAGAATATTCAAAGAGAGTGAGATGCCAGCTCCTTTCATTCAGTCAGTAGCTTTAAACATTTCTGGACGTTTTTCAATGGCAAAAATCAATGAATATTGTAAATGCACAAACAGTAATATCTCCACATTGCAAGGTGCAATTCTGAAATTTTTTGCTTTTTCCTGCTAATCCTAGCATGATAAAGAAGATTCAATGAGAGTGAGATGCCAGCTCCTTTCATTCAGTCAGTAGCTTCAAACATTTCTGGACGTTTTTCAATGGCAAAAATCAATGAATATTGTAAATGCACAAACAGTAATATCTCCACATTGCAAGGTGCAATTCTGAAATTTTTTGCTTTTTCCTGCTAATCCTAGCATGATAAAGAAGATTCAAAGAGAGTGAGATGCCAGCTCCTTTCATTCAGTCAGTAGCTTCAAACATTTCTGGTATATGAACAACATGATGTTTTTCAATGGCAAAAATCAATGAATATTGTAAATGCACAAACAGTAATATCTCCACATTGCAACGTGCAATTCTGAAATTTTTTGCTTTTTCCTGCTAATCCTAGCATGATAAAGAAGATTCAAAGAGAGTGAGATGCCAGCTCCTTTCATTCAGTCAGCAGCTTCAAACATTTCTGGACGTTTTTCAATGGCAAAAATCAATGAATATTGTAAATGCACAAACAGTAATATCTCCACATTGCAAGGTGCAATTCTGAAATTTTTTGCTTTTTCCTGCTAATCCTAGCATGATAAAGAAGATTCAAAGAGAGTGAGATGCCAGCTCCTTTCATTCAGTCAGTAGCTTCAAACATTTCTGGTATATGAATAACATGATGTTTTTCAATGGCAAAAATCAATGAATATTGTAAATGCACAAACAGTAATATCTCCACATTGCAAGGTGCAATTCTGAAATTTTTTGCTTTTTCCTGCTAATCCTAGCATGATAAAGAAGATTCAAAAAGAGTGAGATGCCAGCTTCTTTCATTCAGTCAGTAGCTTCAAACATTTCTGGTATATGAATAACATGATGTTTTTCAATGGCAAAAATCAATGAATATTGTAAATGCACAAAGAGTAATATCTCCACATTGCAAGGTGCAATTCTGAAATTTTTTGCTTTTTCCTGCTAATCCTAGCATGATAAAGAAGATTCAAAGAGAGTGAGATGCCAGCTCCTTTCATTCAGTCAGTAGCTTCAAACATTTCTGGACGTTTTTCAATGGCAAAAATCAATGAATATTGTAAATGCACAAACATTAATATCTCCACATTGTAAGGTGCAATTCTGAAATTTTTTGCTTTTTCCTGCTAATCCTAGCATGATAAAGAAGATTCAAAGAGAGTGAGATGCCAGCTCCTTTCATTCAGTCAGTAACTTCAAACATTTCTGGACGTTTTTCAATGGCAAAAATCAATGAATATTGTAAATGCACAAACAGTAATATCTCCACATTGCAAGGTGCAATTCTGAAATTTTTTGCTTTTTCCTGCTAATCCTAGCATGATAAAGAAGATTCAAAGAGAGTGAGATGCCAGCTCCTTTCATTCAGTCAGTAGCTTCAAACATTTCTGGTATATGAATAACATGATGTTTTTCAATAGCAAAAATCAATGAATATTGTAAATGCACAAACAGTAATATCTCCACATTGCAAGGTGCAATTCTGAAAGTTTTTGCTTTTTCCTGCTAATCCTAGCATGATAAAGAAGATTCAAAGAGAGTGAGATGCCAAGCTCCTTTCATTCAGTCAGTAGCTTCAAACATTTCTGGACGTTTTTCAATGGCAAAAATCAATGAATATTGTAAATGCACAAACAGTAATATCTCCACATTGCAAGGTGCAATTCTGAAATTTTTTGCTTTTTCCTACTAATCCTAGCATGATAAAGAAGATTCAAAGAGAGTGAGATGCCAGCTCCTTTCATTCAGTCAGTAGCTTCAAACATTTCTGGTATATGAATAACATGATGTTTTTCAATGGCAAAAATCAATGAATATTGTAAATGCACAAACAGTAATATCTCCACATTGCAAGGTGCAATTCTGAATTTTTTTGCTTTTTCCTGCTAATCCTAGCATGATAAAGAAGATTCAAAGAGAGTGAGATGCCAGCTCCTTTCATTCAGTCAGTAGCTTCAAACATTTCTAGTATATGAATAACATTATGTTTTTCAATGGCAAAAATCAATGAATATTGTAAATGCACAAACAGTAATATCTCCACATTGCAAGGTGCAATTCTGAAATTTTTTGCTTTTTCCTGCTAATCCTAGCATGATAAAGAATATTCAAAGAGAGTGAGATGCCAGCTCCTTTCATTCAGTCAGTAGCTTTAAACATTTCTGGACGTTTTTCAATGGCAAAAATCAATGAATATTGTAAATGCACAAACAGTAATATCTCCACATTGCAAGGTGCAATTCTGAAATTTTTTGCTTTTTCCTGCTAATCCTAGCATGATAAAGAAGATTCAATGAGAGTGAGATGCCAGCTCCTTTCATTCAGTCAGTAGCTTCAAACATTTCTGGACGTTTTTCAATGGCAAAAATCAATGAATATTGTAAATGCACAAACAGTAATATCTCCACATTGCAAGGTGCAATTCTGAAATTTTTTGCTTTTTCCTGCTAATCCTAGCATGATAAAGAAGATTCAAAGAGAGTGAGATGCCAGCTCCTTTCATTCAGTCAGTAGCTTCAAACATTTCTGGTATATGAACAACATGATGTTTTTCAATGGCAAAAATCAATGAATATTGTAAATGCACAAACAGTAATATCTCCACATTGCAACGTGCAATTCTGAAATTTTTTGCTTTTTCCTGCTAATCCTAGCATGATAAAGAAGATTCAAAGAGAGTGAGATGCCAGCTCCTTTCATTCAGTCAGCAGCTTCAAACATTTCTGGACGTTTTTCAATGGCAAAAATCAATGAATATTGTAAATGCACAAACAGTAATATCTCCACATTGCAAGGTGCAATTCTGAAATTTTTTGCTTTTTCCTGCTAATCCTAGCATGATAAAGAAGATTCAAAGAGAGTGAGATGCCAGCTCCTTTCATTCAGTCAGTAGCTTCAAACATTTCTGGTATATGAATAACATGATGTTTTTCAATGGCAAAAATCAATGAATATTGTAAATGCACAAACAGTAATATCTCCACATTGCAAGGTGCAATTCTGAAATTTTTTGCTTTTTCCTGCTAATCCTAGCATGATAAAGAAGATTCAAAAAGAGTGAGATGCCAGCTTCTTTCATTCAGTCAGTAGCTTCAAACATTTCTGGACGTTTTTCAATGGCAAAAATAAATGAATATTGTAAATGCACAAACAGTAATATCTCCACATTGCAAGGTGCAATTCTGAAATTTTTTGCTTTTTCCTGCTAATCCTAGCATGATAAAGAAGATTCAAAGAGAGTGAGATGCCAGCTCATTTCATTCAGTCAGTAGCTTCAAACATTTCTGGAAGTTTTTCAATGGCAAAAATCAATGAATATTGTAAATGCACAAACAGTAATATCTCCACATTGCAAGGTGCAATTCTGAAATTTTTTGCTTTTTCCTGCTAATCCTAGCATGATAAAGAAGATTCAAAGAGAGTGAGATGCCAGCTCCTTTCATTCAGTCAGTAGCTTCAAACATTTCTGGACGTTTTTCAATGGCAAAAATCAATGAATATTGTAAATGCACAAACAGTAATATCTCCACATTGCAAGGTACAATTCTGAAATTTTTTGCTTTTTCCTGCTAATCCTAGCATGATAAAGAAGATTCAAAGAGAGTGAGATGCCAGCTCCTTTCATTCAGTCAGTAGCTTCAAATATTTCTGGACGTTTTTCAATGGCAAACATCAATGAATATTGTAAATGCACAAACAGTAATATCTCCACATTGCAAGGTGCAATTCTGAAATTTTTTGCTTTTTCCTGCTAATACTAGCATGATAAGGAAGATTCAAAGAGAGTGAGATGCCAGCTCCTTTCATTCAGTCAGTAGCTTCAAACATTTCTGGACGTTTTTCAATGGCAAAAATCAATGAATATTGTAAATGCACAAACAGTAATATCTCCACATTGCAAGGTGCAATTCTGAAATTTTTTGCTTTTTCCTGCTAATACTAGCATGATAAAGAAGATTCAAAGAGAGTGAGATGCCAGCTCCTTTCATTCAGTCAGTAGCTTCAAACATTTCTGGACGTTTTTCAATGGCAAAAATCAATGAATATTGTAAATGCACAAACAGTAATATCTCCACATTGCAAGGTGCAATTCTGAAATTTTTTGCTTTTTCCTGCTAATCCTAGCATGATAAAGAAGATTCAAAGAGAGTGAGATGCCAGCTCCTTTCATTCAGTCAGTAGCTTCAAACATTTCTGGTATATGAATAACATGATGTTTTTCAATGGCAAAAATCAATGAATATTGTAAATGCACAAAGAGTAATATCTCCACATTGCAAGGTGCAATTCTGAAATTTTTTGCTTTTTCCTGCTAATCCTAGCATGATAAAGAAGATTCAAAGAGAGTGAGATGCCAGCTCCTTTCATTCATTCAGTAGCTTCAAACATTTCTGGACGTTTTTCAATGGCAAAAATCAATGAATATTGTAAATGCACAAACATTAATATCTCCACATTGTAAGGTGCAATTCTGAAATTTTTTGCTTTTTCCTGCTAATCCTGGCATGATAAAGAAGATTCAAAGAGAGTGAGATGCCAGCTCCTTTCATTCAGTCAGTAACTTCAAACATTTCTGGACGTTTTTCAATGGCAAAAATCAATGAATATTGTAAATGCACAAACAGTAATATCTCCACATTGCAAGGTGCAATTCTGAAATTTTTTGCTTTTTCCTGCTAATCCTAGCATGATAAAGAAGATTCAAAGAGAGTGAGATGCCAGCTCCTTTCATTCAGTCAGTAGCTTCAAACATTTCTGGTATATGAATAACATGTTGTTTTTCAATAGCAAAAATCAATGAATATTGTAAATGCACAAACAGTAATATCTCCACATTGCAAGGTGCAATTCTGAAAGTTTTTGCTTTTTCCTGCTAATCCTAGCATGATAAAGAAGATTCAAAGAGAGTGAGATGCCAAGCTCCTTTCATTCAGTCAGTAGCTTCAAACATTTCTGGACGTTTTTCAATGGCAAAAATCAATGAATATTGTAAATGCACAAACAGTAATATCTCCACATTGCAAGGTGCAATTCTGAAATTTTTTGCTTTTTCCTACTAATCCTAGCATGATAAAGAAGATTCAAAGAGAGTGAGATGCCAGCTCCTTTCATTCAGTCAGTAGCTTCAAACATTTCTGGTATATGAATAACATGATGTTTTTCAATGGCAAAAATCAATGAATATTGTAAATGCACAAACAGTAATATCTCCACATTGCAAGGTGCAATTCTGAATTTTTTTGCTTTTTCCTGCTAATCCTAGCATGATAAAGAAGATTCAAAGAGAGTGAGATGCCAGCTCCTTTCATTCAGTCAGTAGCTTCAAACATTTCTAGTATATGAATAACATTATGTTTTTCAATGGCAAAAATCAATGATTATTGTAAATGCACAAACAGTAATATCTCCACATTGCAAGGTGCAATTCTGAAATTTTTTGCTTTTTCCTGCTAATCCTAGCATGATAAAGAAGATTCAAAGAGAGTGAGATGCCAGCTCCTTTCATTCAGTCAGTAGCTTCAAACATTTCTGGACGTTTTTCAATGGCAAAAATCAATGAATATTGTAAATGCACAAACAGTAATATCTCCACATTGCAAGGTGCAATTCTGAAATTTTTTGCTTTTTCCTGCTAATCCTAGCATGATAAAGAAGATTCAATGAGAGTGAGATGCCAGCTCCTTTCATTCAGTCAGTAGCTTCAAACATTTCTGGACGTTTTTCAATGGCAAAAATAAATGAATATTGTAAATGCACAAACAGTAATATCTCCACATTGCAAGGTGCAATTCTGAAATTTTTTGATTTTTCCTGCTAATCCTAGCATGATAAAGAAGATTCAAAGAGAGTGAGATGCCAGCTCCTTTCATTCAGTCAGTAGCTTCAAACATTTCTGGTATATGAATAACATGATGTTTTTCAATGGCAAAAATCAATGAATATTGTAAATGCACAAACAGTAATATCTCCACATTGCAACGTGCAATTCTGAAATTTTTTGCTTTTTCCTGCTAATCCTAGCATGATAAAGAAGATTCAAAGAGAGTGAGATGCCAGCTCCTTTCATTCAGTCAGCAGCTTCAAACATTTCTGGACGTTTTTCAATGGCAAAAATCAATGAATATTGTAAATGCACAAACAGTAATATCTCCACATTGCAAGGTGCAATTCTGAAATTTTTTGCTTTTTCCTGCTAATCCTAGCATGATAAAGAAGATTCAAAGAGAGTGAGATGCCAGCTCCTTTCATTCAGTCAGTAGCTTCAAACATTTCTGGTATATGAATAACATGATGTTTTTCAATGGCAAAAATCAATGAATATTGTAAATGCACAAACAGTAATATCTCCACATTGCAAGGTGCAATTCTGAAATTTTTTGCTTTTTCCTGCTAATCCTAGCATGATAAAGAAGATTCAAAAAGAGTGAGATGCCAGCTTCTTTCATTCAGTCAGTAGCTTCAAACATTTCTGGACGTTTTTCAATGGCAAAAATAAATGAATATTGTAAATGCACAAACAGTAATATCTCCACATTGCAAGGTGCAATTCTGAAATTTTTTGCTTTTTCCTGCTAATCCTAGCATGATAAAGAAGATTCAAAGAGAGTGAGATGCCAGCTCATTTCATTCAGTCAGTAGCTTCAAACATTTCTGGAAGTTTTTCAATGGCAAAAATCAATGAATATTGTAAATGCACAAACAGTAATATCTCCACATTGCAAGGTGCAATTCTGAAATTTTTTGCTTTTTCCTGCTAATCCTAGCATGATAAAGAAGATTCAAAGAGAGTGAGATGCCAGCTCCTTTCATTCAGTCAGTAGCTTCAAGCATTTCTGGACGTTTTTCAATGGCAAAAATCAATGAATATTGTAAATGCACAAACAGTAATATCTCCACATTGCAAGGTACAATTCTGAAATTTTTTGCTTTTTCCTGCTAATCCTAGCATGATAAAGAAGATTCAAAGAGAGTGAGATGCCAGCTCCTTTCATTCAGTCAGTAGCTTCAAACATTTCTGGACGTTTTTCAATGGCAAACATCAATGAATATTGTAAATGCACAAACAGTAATATCTCCACATTGCAAGGTGCAATTCTGAAATTTTTTGCTTTTTCCTGCTAATACTAACATGATAAGGAAGATTCAAAGAGAGTGAGATGCCAGCTCCTTTCATTCAGTCAGTAGCTTCAAACATTTCTGGACGTTTTTCAATGGCAAAAATCAATGAATATTGTAAATGCACAAACAGTAATATCTCCACATTGCAAGGTGCAATTCTGAAATTTTTTGCTTTTTCCTGCTAATACTAGCATGATAAAGAAGATTCAAAGAGAGTGAGATGCCAGCTCCTTTCATTCAGTCAGTAGCTTCAAACATTTCTGGACGTTTTTCAATGGCAAAAATCAATGAATATTGTAAATGCACAAACAGTAATATCTCCACATTGCAAGGTGCAATTCTGAAATTTTTTGCTTTTTCCTGCTAATCCTAGCATGATAAAGAAGATTCAAAGAGAGTGAGATGCCAGCTCCTTTCATTCAGTCAGTAGCTTCAAACATTTCTGGTATATGAATAACATGATGTTTTTCAATGGCAAAAATCAATCAATATTGTAAATGCACAAACAGTAATATCTCCACATTGCAAGGTGCAATTCTGAAATTTTTTGCTTTTTCCTGCTAATCCTAGCATGATAAAGAAGATTCAAAGAGAGTGAGATGCCAGATCCTTTCATTCAGTCAGTAGCTTCAAACATTTCTGGACGTTTTTCAATGGCAAAAATCAATGAATATTGTAAATGCACAAACAGTAATATCTCCACATTGCAAGGTGCAATTCTGAAATTTTTTGCTTTTTCCTGCTAATCCTAGCATGATAAAGAAGATTCAAAGAGAGTGAGATGCCAGCTCCTTTCATTCAGTCAGTAGCTTCAAACATTTCTGGTATATGAATAACATGATGTTTTTCAATGGTAAAAATCAATGAATATTGTAAATGCACAAACAGTAATATCTCCACATTGCAAGGTGCAATTCTGAAATTTTTTGCTTTTTCCTGCTAATCCTAGCATGATAAAGAAGATTCAAAAAGAGTGAGATGCCAGCTCCTTTCATTCAGTCAGTAGCTTCAAACATTTCTGGACGTTTTTCAATGGCAAAAATCAATGAATATTGTAAATGCACAAACAGTAATATCTCCACATTGCAAGGTGCAATTCTGAAATTTTTTGCTTTTTCCTGCTATCTTAGCATGATAAAGAAGATTCAAAGAGAGTGAGATGCCAGCTCATTTCATTCAGTCAGTAGCTTCAAACATTTCTGGAAGTTTTTCAATGGCAAAAATCAATGAATATTGTAAATGCACAAACAGTAATATCTCCACATTGCAAGGTGCAATTCTGAAATTTTTTGCTTTTTCCTGCTAATCCTAGCATGATAAAGAAGATTCAAAGAGAGTGAGATGCCAGCTCCTTTCATTCAGTCAGTAGCTTCAAACATTTCTGGACGTTTTTCAATGGCAAAAATCAATGAATATTGTAAATGCACAAACAGTAATATCTCCACATTGCAAGGTACAATTCTGAAATTTTTTGCTTTTTCCTGCTAATCCTAGCATGATAAAGAAGATTCAAAGAGAGTGAGATGCCAGCTCCTTTCATTCAGTCAGTAGCTTCAAACATTTCTGGACGTTTTTCAATGGCAAAAATCAATGAATATTGTAAATGCACAAACAGTAATATCTCCACATTGCAAGGTGCAATTCTGAAATTTTTTGCTTTTTCCTGCTAATACTAGCATGATAAAGAAGATTCAAAGAGAGTGAGATGCCAGCTCCTTTCATTCAGTCAGTAGCTTCAAACATTTCTGGACGTTTTTCAATGGCAAAAATCAATGAATATTGTAAATACACAAACAGTAATATCTCCACATTGCAAGGTGCAATTCTGAAATTTTTTGCTTTTTCCTGCTAATCCTAGCATGATAAAGAAGATTCAAAGAGAGTGAGATGCCAGCTCCTTTCATTCAGTCAGTAGCTTCAAACATTTCTGGTATATGAATAACATGATGTTTTTCAATGGCAAAAATCAATGAATATTGTAAATGCACAAACAGTAATATCTCCACATTGCAAGGTGCAATTCTGAAATTTTTTGCTTTTTCCAGCTAATCCTAGCATGATAAAGAAGATTCAAAGAGAGTGAGATGCCAGCTCCTTTCATTCAGTCAGTAGCTTCAAACATTTCTGGTATATGAATAACATGATGTTTTTCAATGGCAAAAATCAATGAATATTGTAAATGCACAATCAGTAATATCTCCACATTGCAAGGTGCAATTCTGAAATTTTTTGCTTTTTCCTGCTAATTCTAGCATGATAAAGAAGATTCAAAGAGAGTGAGATGCCAGCTCTTTTCATTCAGTCAGAAGCTTCAAACATTTCTGGACGTTTTTCAATGGCAAAAATCAATGAATATTGTAAATGCACAAACAGTAATATCTCCACATTGCAAGGTGCAATTCTGAAATTTTTTGCTTTTTCCTGCTAATCCTAGCATGATAAAGAAGATTCAAAGAGAGTGAGATGCCAGCTCCTTTCATTCAGTCAGTAGCTTCAAACATTTCTGGACGTGTTTCAATGGCAAAAATCAATGAATATTGTAAATGCACAAACAAAAATATCTCCACATTGCAAGGTGCAATTCTGAAATTTTTTGCTTTTTCCTGCTAATCCTAGCATGATAAAGAAGATTCAAAGAGAGTGAGATGCCAGCTCCTTTCATTCAGTCAGTAGCTTCAAACATTTCTGGTATATGAATAACATGATGTTTTTCAATGGCAAAAATCAATGAATATTGTAAATGCACAAACAGTAATATCTCCACATTGCAAGGTGCAATTCTGAAATTTTTTGCTTTTTCCAGCTAATCCTAGCATGATAAAGAAGATTCAAAGAGAGTGAGATGCCAGCTCCTTTCATTCAGTCAGTAGCTTCAAACATTTCTGGTATATGAATAACCTGATGTTTTTCAATGGCAAAAATCAATGAATATTGTAAATGCACAAACAGTAATATCTCCACATTGCAAGGTGCAATTCTGAAATTTTTTGCTTTTTCCTGCTAATCCTAGCATGATAAAGAAGATTCAAAGAGAGTGAGATGCCAGCTCCTTTCATTCAGTCAGTAGCTTCAAACATTTCTGGACGTTTTTCAATGGCAAAAATCAATGAATATTGTAAATGCACAAACAGTAATATCTCCACATTGCAAGGTGCAATTCTGAAATTTTTTGCTTTTTCCTGCTAATCCTAGCATGATAAAGAAGATTCAAAGAGAGTGAGATGCCAGCTCCTTTCATTCAGTCAGTAGCTTCAAACATTTCTGGACGTTTTTCAATGGCAAAAATCAATGAATATTGTAAATGCACAAACAGTAATATCTCCACATTGCAAGGTGCAATTCTGAAATTTTTTGCTTTTTCCTGCTAATCCTAGCATGATAAAGAAGATTCAAAGAGAGTGAGATGCCAGCTCATTTCATTCAGTCAGTAGCTTCAAACATTTCTGGAAGTTTTTCAATGGCAAAAATCAATGAATATTGTAAATGCACAAACAGTAATATCTCCACATTGCAAGGTGCAATTCTGAAATTTTTTGCTTTTTCCTGCTAATACTAGCATGAAAAGGAAGATTCAAAGAGAGTGAGATGCCAGCTCCTTTCATTCAGTCAGTAGCTTCAAACATTTCTGGACGTGTTTCAATGGCAAAAATCAATGAATATTGCAAATGCACAAACAGTAATATCTCCACATTGCAAGGTGCAATTCTGAAATTTTTTGCTTTTTCCTGCTAATACTAGCATGATAAGGAAGATTCAAAGAGAGTGAGATGCCAGCTCCTTTCATTCAGTCAGTAGCTTCAAACATTTCTGGACGTTTTTCAATGGCAAAAATCAATGAATATTGTAAATGCACAAACAGTAATATCTCCACATTGCAAGGTGCAATTCTGAAATTTTTTGCTTTTTCCTGCTAATACTAGCATGATAAAGAAGATTCAAAGAGAGTGAGATGCCAGCTCCTTTCATTCAGTCAGTAGCTTCAAACATTTCTGGACGTTTTTCAATGGCAAAAATCAATGAATATTGTAAATACACAAACAGTAATATCTCCACATTGCAAGGTGCAATTCTGAAATTTTTTGCTTTTTCCTGCTAATCCTAGCATGATAAAGAAGATTCAAAGAGAGTGAGATGCCAGCTCCTTTCATTCAGTCAGTAGCTTCAAACATTTCTGGTATATGAATAACATGATGTTTTTCAATGGCAAAAATCAATGAATATTGTAAATGCACAAACAGTAATATCTCCACATTGCAAGGTGCAATTCTGAAAATTTTTGCTTTTTCCTGCTAATCCTAGCATGATAAAGAAGATTCAAAGAGAGTGAGATGCCAGATCCTTTCATTCAGTCAGTAGCTTCAAACATTTCTGGACGTTTTTCAATGGCAAAAATCAATGAATATTGTAAATGCACAAACAGTAATATCTCCACATTGCAAGGTGCAATTCTGAAATTTTTTGATTTTCCTGCTAATCCTAGCATGATAAAGAAGATTCAAAGAGAGTGAGATGCCAGCTCCTTTCATTCAGTCAGTAGCTTCAAACATTTCTGGTATATGAATAACATGATGTTTTTCAATGGCAAAAATCAATGAATATTGTAAATGCACAAACAGTAATATCTCCACATTGCAAGGTGCAATTCTGAAATTTTTTGCTTTTTCCAGCTAATCCTAGCATGATAAAGAAGATTCAAAGAGAGTGAGATGCCAGCTCCTTTCATTCAGTCAGTAGCTTCAAACATTTCTGGTATATGAATAACATGATGTTTTTCAATGGCAAAAATCAATGAATATTGTAAATGCACAATCAGTAATATCTCCACATTGCAAGGTGCAATTCTGAAATTTTTTGCTTTTTCCTGCTAATCCTAGCATGATAAAGAAGATTCAAAGAGAGTGAGATGCCAGCTCTTTTCATTCAGTCAGTAGCTTCAAACATTTCTGGACGTTTTTCAATCGCAAAAATCAATGAAAATTGTAAATGCACAAACAGTAATATCTCCACATTGCAAGGTGCAATTCTGAAATTTTTTGCTTTTTCCTGCTAATCCTAGCATGATAAAGAAGATTCAAAGAGAGTGAGATGCCAGCTCCTTTCATTCAGTCAGTAGCTTCAAACATTTCTGGACGTGTTTCAATGGCAAAAATCAATGAATATTGTAAATGCACAAACAGTAATATCTCCACATTGCAAGGTGCAATTCTGAAATTTTTTGCTTTTTCCTGCTAATCCTAGCATGATAAAGAAGATTCAAAGAGAGTGAGATGCCAGCTCCTTTCATTCAGTCAGTAGCTTCAAACATTTCTGGACGTTTTTCAAAGGCAAAAATCAATGAATATTGTAAATGCACAAACAGTAATATCTCCACATTGCAAGGTGCAATTCTGAAATTTTTTGCTTTTTCCTGCTAATCCTAGCATGATAAAGAAGATTCAAAGAGAGTGAGATGCCAGCTCCTTTCATTCAGTCAGTAGCTTCAAACATTTCTGGACGTTTTTCAATGGCAAAAATCAATGAATATTGTAAATGCACAAACAGTAATATCTCCACATTGCAAGGTGCAATTCTGAAATTTTTTGCTTTTTCCTGCTAATACTAGCATGATAAAGAAGATTCAAAGAGAGTGAGATGCCAGCTCCTTTCATTCAGTCAGTAGCTTCAAACATTTCTGGACATTTTTCAATGGCAAAAATCAATGAATATTGTAAATGCACAAACAGTAATATCTCCACATTGCAAGGTGCAATTCTGAAATTTTTTGCTTTTTCCTGCTAATCCTAGCATGATAAAGAAGATTCAAAGAGAGTGAGATGCCAGCTCCTTTCATTCAGTCAGTAGCTTCAAACATTTCTGGTATATGAATAACATGATGTTTTTCAATGGCAAAAATCAATGAATATTGTAAATGCACAAACAGTAATATCTCCACATTGCAAGGTGCAATTCTGAAATTTTTTGCTTTTTCCTGCTAATCCTAGCATGATAAAGAAGATTCAAAGAGAGTGAGATGCCAGCTCCTTTCATTCAGTCAGTAGCTTCAAACATTTCTGGACGTTTTTCAATGGCAAAAATCAATGAATATTGTAAATGCACAAACAGTAATATCTCCACATTGCAAGGTGCAATTCTGAAATTTTTTGCTTTTTCCTGCTAATCCTAGCATGATAAAGAAGATTCAAAGAGAGTGAGATGCCAGCTCCTTTCATTCAGTCAGTAGATTCAAACATTTCTGGTATATGAATAACATGATGTTTTTCAATGGCAAAAATCAATGAATATTGTAAATGCACAAACAGTAATATCTCCACATTGCAAGGTGCAATTCAGAAATTTTTTGCTTTTTCCTGCTAATCCTAGCATGATAAAGAAGATTCAAAAAGAGTGAGATGCCAGCTCCTTTCATTCAGTCAGTAGCTTCAAACATTTCTGGACGTTTTTCAATGGCAAAAATCAATGAATATTGTAAATGCACAAACAGTAATATCTCCACATTGCAAGGTGCAATTCTGAAATTTTTTGCTTTTTCCTGCTAATCCTAGCATGATAAAGAAGATTCAAAGAGAGTGAGATGCCAGCTCATTTCATTCAGTCAGTAGCTTCAAACATTTCTGGAAGTTTTTCAATGGCAAAAATCAATGAATATTGTAAATGCACAAACAGTAATATCTCCACATTGCAAGGTGCAATTCTGAAATTTTTTGCTTTTTCCTGCTAATCCTAGCATGATAAAGAAGATTCAAAGAGAGTGAGATGCCAGCTCCTTTCATTCAGTCAGTAGCTTCAAACATTTCTGGACGTTTTTCAATGGCAAAAATCAATGAATATTGTAAATGCACAAACAGTAATATCTCCACATTGCAAGGTACAATTCTGAAATTTTTTGCTTTTTCCTGCTAATCCTAGCATATTAAAGAAGATTCAAAGAGAGTGAGATGCCAGCTCCTTTCATTCAGTCAGTAGCTTCAAACATTTCTGGACGTTTTTCAATGGCAAAAATCAATGAATATTGTAAATGCACAAACAGTAATATCTCCACATTGCAAGGTGCAATTCTGAAATTTTTTGATTTTTCCTGCTAATCCTAGCATGATAAAGAAGATTCAAAGAGAGTGAGATGCCAGCTCCTTTCATTCAGTCAGTAGCTTCAAACATTTCTGGTATATGAATAACATGATGTTTTTCAATGGCAAAAATCAATGAATATTGTAAATGCACAAACAGTAATATCTCCACATTGCAAGGTGCAATTCTGAAATTTTTTGCTTTTTCCAGCTAATCCTAGCATGATAAAGAAGATTCAAAGAGAGTGAGATGCCAGCTCCTTTCATTCAGTCAGTAGCTTCAAACATTTCTGGTATATGAATAACATGATGTTTTTCAATGGCAAAAATCAATGAATATTGTAAATGCACAATCAGTAATATCTCCACATTGCAAGGTGCAATTCTGAAATTTTTTGCTTTTTCCTGCTAATTCTAGCATGATAAAGAAGATTCAAAGAGAGTGAGATGCCAGCTCTTTTCATTCAGTCAGAAGCTTCAAACATTTCTGGACGTTTTTCAATGGCAAAAATCAATGAATATTGTAAATGCACAAACAGTAATATCTCCACATTGCAAGGTGCAATTCTGAAATTTTTTGCTTTTTCCTGCTAATCCTAGCATGATAAAGAAGATTCAAAGAGAGTGAGATGCCAGCTCCTTTCATTCAGTCAGTAGCTTCAAACATTTCTGGACGTGTTTCAATGGCAAAAATCAATGAATATTGTAAATGCACAAACAGTAATATCTCCACATTGCAAGGTGCAATTCTGAAATTTTTTGCTTTTTCCTGCTAATCCTAGCATGATAAAGAAGATTCAAAGAGAGTGAGATGCCAGCTCCTTTCATTCAGTCAGTAGCTTCAAACATTTCTGGACGTTTTTCAATGGCAAAAATCAATGAATATTGTAAATGCACAAACAGTAATATCTCCACATTGCAAGGTGCAATTCTGAAATTTTTTGCTTTTTCCTGCTAATCCTAGCATGATAAAGAAGATTCAAAGAGAGTGAGATGCCAGCTCCTTTCATTCAGTCAGTAGCTTCAAACATTTCTGGACGTTTTTCAATGGCAAAAATCAATGAATATTGTAAATGCACAAACAGTAATATCTCCACATTGCAAGGTGCAATTCTGAAATTTTTTGCTTTTTCCTGCTAATACTAGCATGATAAAGAAGATTCAAAGAGAGTGAGATGCCAGCTCCTTTCATTCAGTCAGTAGCTTCAAACATTTCTGGACGTTTTTCAATGGCAAAAATCAATGAATATTGTAAATGCACAAACAGTAATATCTCCACATTGCAAGGTGCAATTCTGAAATTTTTTGCTTTTTCCTGCTAATCCTAGCATGATAAAGAAGATTCAAAGAGAGTGAGATGCCAGCTCCTTTCATTCAGTCAGTAGCTTCAAACATTTCTGGTATATGAATAACATGATGTTTTTCAATGGCAAAAATCAATGAATATTGTAAATGCACAAACAGTAATATCTCCACATTGCAAGGTGCAATTCTGAAATTTTTTGCTTTTTCCTGCTAATCCTAGCATGATAAAGAAGATTCAAAGAGAGTGAGATGCCAGATCCTTTCATTCAGTCAGTAGCTTCAAACATTTCTGGACGTTTTTCAATGGCAAAAATCAATGAATATTGTAAATGCACAAACAGTAATATCTCCACATTGCAAGGTGCAATTCTGAAATTTTTTGCTTTTTCCTGCTAATCCTAGCATGATAAAGAAGATTCAAAGAGAGTGAGATGCCAGCTCCTTTCATTCAGTCAGTAGATTCAAACATTTCTGGTATATGAATAACATGATGTTTTTCAATGGCAAAAATCAATGAATATTGTAAATGCACAAACAGTAATATCTCCACATTGCAAGGTGCAATTCTGAAATTTTTTGCTTTTTCCTGCTAATCCTAGCATGATAAAGAAGATTCAAAAAGAGTGAGATGCCAGCTCCTTTCATTCAGTCAGTAGCTTCAAACATTTCTGGACGTTTTTCAATGGCAAAAATCAATGAATATTGTAAATGCACAAACAGTAATATCTCCACATTGCAAGGTGCAATTCTGAAATTTTTTGCTTTTTCCTGCTAATCCTAGCATGATAAAGAAGATTCAAAGAGAGTGAGATGCCAGCTCATTTCATTCAGTCAGTAGCTTCAAACATTTCTGGAAGTTTTTCAATGGCAAAAATCAATGAATATTGTAAATGCACAAACAGTAATATCTCCACATTGCAAGGTGCAATTCTGAAATTTTTTGCTTTTTCCTGCTAATCCTAGCATGATAAAGAAGATTCAAAGAGAGTGAGATGCCAGCTCCTTTCATTCAGTCAGTAGCTTCAAACATTTCTGGACGTTTTTCAATGGCAAAAATCAATGAATATTGTAAATGCACAAACAGTAATATCTCCACATTGCAAGGTACAATTCTGAAATTTTTTGCTTTTTCCTGCTAATCCTAGCATGATAAAGAAGATTCAAAGAGAGTGAGATGCCAGCTCCTTTCATTCAGTCAGTAGCTTCAAACATTTCTGGACGTTTTTCAATGGCAAAAATCAATGAATATTGTAAATGCACAAACAGTAATATCTCCACATTGCAAGGTGCAATTCTGAAATTTTTTGCTTTTTCCTGCTAATACTAGCATGATAAGGAAGATTCAAAGAGAGTGAGATGCCAGCGCCTTTCATTCAGTCAGTAGCTTCAAACATTTCTGGACGTTTTTCAATGGCAAAAATCAATGAATATTGTAAATGCACAAACAGTAATATCTCCACATTGCAAGGTGCAATTCTGAAATTTTTTGCTTTTTCCTGCTAATACTAGCATGATAAAGAAGATTCAAAGAGAGTGAGATGCCAGCTCCTTTCATTCAGTCAGTAGCTTCAAACATTTCTGGACGTTTTTCAATGGCAAAAATCAATGAATATTGTAAATACACAAACAGTAATATCTCCACATTGCAAGGTGCAATTCTGAAATTTTTTGCTTTTTCCTGCTAATCCTAGCATGATAAAGAAGATTCAAAGAGAGTGAGATGCCAGCTCCTTTCATTCAGTCAGTAGCTTCAAACATTTCTGGTATATGAATAACATGATGTTTTTCAATGGCAAAAATCAATGAATATTGTAAATGCACAAACAGTAATATCTCCACATTGCAAGGTGCAATTCTGAAATTTTTTGCTTTTTCCTGCTAATCCTAGCATGATAAAGAAGATTCAAAGAGAGTGAGATGCCAGATCCTTTCATTCAGTCAGTAGCTTCAAACATTTCTGGACGTTTTTCAATGGCAAAAATCAATGAATATTGTAAATGCACAAACAGTAATATCTCCACATTGCAAGGTGCAATTCTGAAATTTTTTGCTTTTTCCTGCTAATCCTAGCATGATAAAGAAGATTCAAAGAGAGTGAGATGCCAGCTCCTTTCATTCAGTCAGTAGCTTCAAACATTTCTGGTATATGAATAACATGATGTTTTTCAATGGCAAAAATCAATGAATATTGTAAATGCACAAACAGTAATATCTCCACATTGCAAGGTGCAGTTCTGAAATTTTTTGCTTTTTCCAGCTAATCCTAGCATGATAAAGAAGATTCAAAGAGAGTGAGATGCCAGCTCCTTTCATTCAGTCAGTAGCTTCAAACATTTCTGGTATATGAATAACATGATGTTTTTCAATGGCAAAAATCAATGAATATTGTAAATGCACAAACAGTAATATCTCCACATTGCAAGGTGCAATTCTGAAATTTTTTGCTTTTTCCTGCTAATCCTAGCATGATAAAGAAGATTCAAAGAGAGTGAGATGCCAGCTCCTTTCATTCAGTCAGTAGCTTCAAACATTTCTGGACGTTTTTCAATGGCAAAAATCAATGAATATTGTAAATGCACAAACAGTAATATCTCCACATTGCAAGGTGCAATTCTGAAATTTTTTGCTTTTTCCTGCTAATCCTAGCATGATAAAGAAGATTCAAAGAGAGTGAGATGCCAGCTCCTTTCATTCAGTCAGTAGCTTCAAACATTTCTGGACGTGTTTCAATGGCAAAAATCAATGAATATTGTAAATGCACAAACAGTAATATCTCCACATTGCAAGGTGCAATTCTGAAATTTTTTGCTTTTTCCTGCTAATCCTAGCATGATAAAGAAGATTCAAAGAGAGTGAGATGCCAGCTCCTTTCATTCAGTCAGTAGCTTCAAACATTTCTGGACGTTTTTCAATGGCAAAAATCAATGAATATTGTAAATGCACAAACAGTAATATCTCCACATTGCAAGGTGCAATTCTGAAATTTTTTGCTTTTTCCTGCTAATCCTAGCATGATAAAGAAGATTCAAAGAGAGTGAGATGCCAGCTCCTTTCATTCAGTCAGTAGCTTCAAACATTTCTGGACGTTTTTTAATGGCAAAAATCAATGAATATTGTAAATGCACAAACAGTAATATCTCCACATTGCAAGGTGCAATTCTGAAATTTTTTGCTTTTTCCTGCTAATCCTAGCATGATAAAGAAGATTCAAAGAGAGTGAGATGCCAGCTCCTTTCATTCAGTCAGTAGCTTCAAACATTTCTGGTATATGAATAACATGATGTTTTTCAATGGCAAAAATCAATGAATATTGTAAATGCACAAACAGTAATATCTCCACATTGCAAGGTGCAATTCTGAAATTTTTTGCTTTTTCCTGCTAATCCTAGCATGATAAACAAGATTCAAAGAGAGTGAGATGCCAGCTCCTTTCATTCAGTCAGTAGCTTCAAACATTTCTGGACGTTTTTCAATGGCAAAAATCAATGAATATTGTAAATGCACAAACAGTAATATCTCCACATTGCAAGGTGCAATTCTGAAATTTTTTGCTTTTTCCTGCTAATCCTAGCATGATAAAGAAGATTCAAAGAGAGTGAGATGCCAGCTCCTTTCTTTCAGTCAGTAGCTTCAAACATTTCTGGTATATGAATGACATGATGTTTTTCAATGGCAAAAATCAATGAATATTGTAAATGCACAAACAGTAATATCTCCACATTGCAAGGTGCAATTCTGAAATTTTTTGCTTTTTCCTGCTAATCCTAGCATGATAAAGAAGATTCAAAGAGAGTGAGATGCCAGCTCCTTTCATTCAGTCAGTAGCTTCAAACATTTCTGGACGTTTTTCAATGGCAAAAATCAATGAATATTGTAAATGCACAAACAGTAATATCTCCACATTGCAAGGTGCAATTCTGAAATTTTTTGCTTTTTCCTGCTAATCCTAGCATGATAAAGAAGATTCAAAGAGAGTGAGATGCCAGCTCCTTTCATTCAGTCAGTAGCTTCAAACATTTCTGGACGTTTTTCAATGGCAAAAATCAATGAATATTGTAAATGCACAAACAGTGATATCTCCACATTGCAAGGTGCAATTCTGAAATTTTTTGCTTTTTCCTGCTAATCCTAGCATGATAAAGAAGATTCAAAGAGAGTGAGATGCCAGCTCCTTTCATTCAGTCAGTAGCTTCAAACATTTCTGGACGTTTTTCAATGGCAAAAATCAATGAATATTGTAAATGCACAAACAGTAATATCTCCACATTGCAAGGTACAATTCTGAAATTTTTTGCTTTTTCCTGCTGATCCTAGCATGATAAAGAAGATTCAAAGAGAGTAAGATGCCAGCTCCTTTCATTCAGTCAGTAGCTTCAAACATTTCTGGACGTTTTTCAATGGCAAAAATCAATGAATATTGTAAATGCACAAACAGTAATATCTCCACATTGCAAGGTGCAATTCTGAAATTTTTTGCTTTTTCCTGCTAATACTAGCATGATAAAGAAGATTCAAAGAGAGTGAGATGCCAGCTCCTTTCATTCAGTCAGTAGCTTCAAACATTTCTGGACGTTTTTCAATGGCAAAAATCAATGAATATTGTAAATGCACAAACAGTAATATCTCCACATTGCAAGGTGCAATTCTGAAATTTTTTGCTATTTTCCTGCTAATCCTAGCATGATAAAGAAGATTCAAAGAGAGTGAGATGCCAGCTCCTTTCATTCAGTCAGTAGCTTCAAACATTTCTGGACGTTTTTCAATGGCAAAAATCAATGTATATTGTAAATGCACAAACAGTAATATCTCCACATTGCAAGGTGCAATTCTGAAATTTTTTTCTTTTTCCTGCTAATCCTAGCATGATAAAGAAGATTCAAAGAGAGTGAGATGCCAGCTCCTTTCATTCAGTCAGTAGATTCAAACATTTCTGGTATATGAATAACATGATGTTTTTCAATGGCAAAAATCAATGAATATTGTAAATGCACAAACAGTAATATCTCCACATTGCAAGGTGCAATTCTGAAATTTTTTGCTTTTTCCTGCTAATCCTAGCATGATAAAGAAGATTCAAAGAGAGTGAGATGCCAGCTCCTTTCATTCAGTCAGTAGCTTCAAACATTTCTGGTATATGAATAACATGATGTTTTTCAATGGCAAAAATCAATGAATATTGTAAATGCACAAACAGTAATATCTCCACATTGCAAGGTGCAATTCTGAAATTTTTTGCTTTTTCCTGCTAATCCTAGCATGATAAAGAAGATACAAAGAGAGTGAGATGCCAGCTCCTTTCATTCAGTCAGTAGCTTCAAACATTTCTGGACGTTTTTCAATGGCAAAAATCAATGAATATTGTAAATGCACAAACAGTAATATCTCCACATTGCAAGGTGCAATTCTGAAATTTTTTGCTTTTTCCTGCTAATCCTAGCATGATAAAGAAGATTCAAAGAGAGTGAGATGCCAGCTCCTTTCATTCAGTCAGTAGCTTCAAACATTTCTGGTATATGAATAACATGATGTTTTTCAATGGCAAAAATCAATGAATATTGTAAATGCACAAACAGTAATATCTCCACATTGCAAGGTGCAATTCTGAAATTTTTTGCTTTTTCCTGCTAATCCTAGCATGATAAAGAAGTTTCAAAGAGAGTGAGATGCCAGCTCCTTTCATTCAGTCAGTAGCTAAAAACATTTCTGGACGTATTTCAATGGCAAAAATCAATGAATATTGTAAATGCACAAACAGTAATATCTCCACATTGCAAGGTGCAATTCTGAAATTTTTTGCTTTTTCCTGCTAATCCTAGCATGATAAAGAAGATTCAAAGAGAGTGAGATGCCAGCTCCTTTCATTCAGTCAGTAGCTTCAAACATTTCTGGACGTTTTTCAATGGCAAAAATCAATGAATATTGTAAATGCACAAACAGTAATATCTCCACATTGCAAGGTGCAATTCTTAAATTTTTTGCTTTTTCCTGCTAATCCTAGCATGATAAAGAAGATTCAAAGAGAGTGAGATGCCAGCTCCTTTCATTCAGTCAGTAGCTTCAAACATTTCTGGTATATGAATAACATGATGTTTTTCAATGGCAAAAATCAATGAATATTGTAAATGCACAAACAGTAATATCTCCACATTGCAAGGTGCAATTCTGAAATTTTTTGCTTTTTCCTGCTAATCCTAGCATGATAAAGAAGATTCAAAGAGAGTGAGATGCCAGCTCCTTTCATTCAGTCAGTAGCTTCAAACATTTCTGGACGTTTTTCAATGGCAAAAATCAATGAATATTGTAAATGCACAAACAGTAATATCTCCACATTGCAAGGTGCAATTCTGAAATTTTTCGCTTTTTCCTGCTAATCCTAGCATGATAAAGAAGATTCAAAGAGAGTGAGATGCCAGCTCCTTTCATTCAGTCAGTAGCTTCAAACATTTCTGGACGTTTTTCAATGGCAAAAATCAATGAATATTGTAAATGCACAAACAGTAATATCTCCACATTGCAAGGTGCAATTCTGAAATTTTTTGCTTTTTCCTGCTAATCCTAGCATGATAAAGAAGATTCAAAGAGAGTGAGATGCCAGCTCCTTTCATTCAGTCAGTAGCTTCAAACATTTCTGGTATATGAATAACATGATGTTTTTCAATGGCAAAAATCAATGAATATTGTAAATGCACAAACAGTAATATCTCCACATTGCAAGGTGCAATTCTGAAATTTTTTGCTTTTTCCTGCTAATCCTAGCATTATAAATAAGATTCAAAGAGAGTGAGATGCCAGCTCCTTTCATTCAGTCAGTAGCTTCAAACATTTCTGGACGTTTTTCAATGGCAAAAATCAATGAATATTGTAAATGCACAAACAGTAATATCTCCACATTGCAAGGTGCAATTCTGAAATTTTTTGCTTTTTCCTGCTAATCCTAGCATGATAAAGAAGATTCAAAGAGAGTGAGATGCCAGGTCCTTTCATTCATTCAGTAGCTTCAAACATTTCTGGTATATGAATAACATGATGTTTTTCAATGGCAAAAATCAATGAATATTGTAAATGCACAAACAGTAATATCTCCACATTGCAAGGTGCAATTCTGAAATTTTTTGCTTTTTCCTGCTAATCCTAGCATGATAAAGAAGATTCAAAGAGAGTGAGATGCCAGCTCCTTTCATTCAGTCAGTAGCTTCAAACATTTCTGGACGTTTTTCAATGGCAAAAATCAATGAATATTGTAAATGCACAAACAGTAATATCGCCACATTGCAAGGTGCAATTCTGAAATTTTTTGCTTTTTCCTGCTAATCCTAGCATGATAAAGAAGATTCAAAGAGAGTGACATGCCAGCTCCTTTCATTCAGTCAGTAGCTTCAAACATTTCTGGACGTTTTTCAATGGCAAAAATCAATGAATATTGTAAATGCACAAACAGTAATATCTCCACATTGCAAGGTGCAATTCTTAAATTTTTTGCTTTTTCCTGCTAATCCTAGCATGATAAAGAAGATTCAAAGAGAGTGAGATGCCAGCTCCTTTCATTCAGTCAGTAGCTTCAAACATTTCTGGTATATGAATAACATGATGTTTTTCAATGGCAAAAATCAATGAATATTGTAAATGCACAAACAGTAATATCTCCACATTGCAAGGTGCAATTCTGAAATTTTTTGCTTTTTCCTGCTAATCCTAGCATGATAAAGAAGATTCAAAGAGAGTGAGATGCCAGCTCCTTTCATTCAGTCAGTAGCTTCAAACATTTCTGGTATATGAATAACATGATGTTTTTCAATGGCAAAAATCAATGAATATTGTAAATGCACAAACAGTAATATCTCCACATTGCAAGGTGCAATTCTGAAATTTTTTGCTTTTTCCTGCTAATCCTAGCATGATAAAGAAGATTCAAAGAGAGTGAGATGCCAGCTTCTTTCATTCAGTCAGTAGCTTCAAACATTTCTGGACGTTTTTCAATGGCAAAAATCAATGAATATTGTAAATGCACAAACAGTAATATCTCCACATTGCAAGGTGCAATTCTGAAATTTTTCGCTTTTTCCTGCTAATCCTAGCATGATAAAGAAGATTCAAAGAGAGTGAGATGCCAGCTCCTTTCATTCAGTCAGTAGCTTCAAACATTTCTGGACGTTTTTCAATGGCAAAAATCAATGAATATTGTAAATGCACAAACAGTAATATCTCCACATTGCAAGGTGCAATTCTGAAATTTTTTGCTTTTTCCTGCTAATCCTAGCATGATAAAGAAGATTCAAAGAGAGTGAGATGCCAGCTCCTTTCATTCAGTCAGTAGCTTCAAACATTTCTGGACGTTTTCAATGGCAAAAATCAATGAATATTGTAAATGCACAAACAGTAATATCTCCACATTGCAAGGTGCAATTCTGAAATTTTTTGCTTTTTCCTGCTAATCCTAGCATGATAAAGAAGATTCAAAGAGAGTGAGATGCCAGCTCCTTTCATTCAGTCAGTAGCTTCAAACATTTCTGGTATATGAATAACATGATGTTTTTCAATGGCAAAAATCAATGAATATTGTAAATGCACAAACAGTAATATCTCCACATTGCAAGGTGCAATTCTGAAATTTTTTGCTTTTTCCTGCTAATCCTAGCATTATAAATAAGATTCAAAGAGAGTGAGATGCCAGCTCCTTTCATTCAGTCAGTAGCTTCAAACATTTCTGGACGTTTTTCAATGGCAAAAATCAATGAATATTGTAAATGCACAAACAGTAATATCTCCACATTGCAAGGTGCAATTCTGAAATTTTTTGCTTTTTCCAGCTAATCCTAGCATGATAAAGAAGATTCAAAGAGAGTGAGATGCCAGCTCCTTTCATTCAGTCAGTAGCTTCAAACATTTCTGGTATATGAATAACATGATGTTTTTCAATGGCAAAAATCAATGAATATTGTAAATGCACAAACAGTAATATCTCCACATTGCAAGGTGCAATTCTAAAATTTTTTGCTTTTTCCTGCTAATCCTAGCATGATAAAGAAGATTCAAAGAGAGTGAGATGCCAGCTCCTTTCATTCAGTCAGTAGCTTCAAACATTTCTGGACGTTTTTCAATGGCAAAAATCAATGAATATTGTAAATGCACAAACAGTAATATCGCCACATTGCAAGGTGCAATTCTGAAATTTTTTGCTTTTTCCTGCTAATCCTAGCATGATAAAGAAGATTCAAAGAGAGTGACATGCCAGCTCCTTTCATTCAGTCAGTAGCTTCAAACATTTCTGGACGTTTTTCAATGGCAAAAATCAATGAATATTGTAAATGCACAAACAGTAATATCTCCACATTGCAAGGTGCAATACTGAAATTTTTTGCTTTTTCCTGCTAATCCTAGCATGATAAAGAAGATTTAAAGAGAGTGAGATGCCAGCTCCTTTCATTCAGTCAGTAGCTTCAAACATTTCTGGTATATGAATAACATGATGTTTTTCAATGGCAAAAATCAATGAATATTGTAAATGCACAAACAGTAATATCTCCACATTGCAAGGTGCAATTCTGAAATTTTTTGCTTTTTCCTGCTAATCCTAGCATGATAAAGAAGATTCAAAGAGAGTGAGATGCCATCTCCTTTCATTCAGTCAGTAGCTTCAAACATTTCTGGACGTTTTTCAATGGCAAAAATCAATGAATATTGTAAATGCACAAACAGTAATATCTCCACATTGCAAGGTGCAATTCTGAAATTTTTTGCTTTTTCCTGCTAATCCTAGCATGATAAAGAAGATTCAAAGAGAGTGAGATGCCAGCTCCTTTCATTCAGTCAGTAGCTTCAAACATTTCTGGTATATGAATAACATGATGTTTTTCAATGGCAAAAATCAATGAATATTGTATATGCACAAACAGTAATATCTCCACATTGCAAGGTGCAATTCTGAAATTTTTTGCTTTTTCCAGCTAATCCTAGCATGATAAAGAAGATTCAAAGAGAGTGAGATGCCAGCTCCTTTCATTCAGTCAGTAGCTTCAAACATTTCTGGTATATGAATAACATGATGTTTTTCAATGGCAAAAATCAATGAATATTGTAAATGCACAAACAGTAATATCTCCACATTGCAAGGTGCAATTCTGAAATTTTTTGCTTTTTCCTGCTAATCCTAGCATGATAAAGAAGATTCAAAGAGAGTGATATGCCAGCTCCTTTCATTCAGTCAGTAGCTTCAAACATTTCTGGACGTTTTTCAATGGCAAAAATCAATGAATATTGTAAATGCACAAACAGTAATATCTCCACATTGCAAGGTGCAATTCTGAAATTTTTTGCTTTTTCCTGCTAATCCTAGCATGATAAAGAAGATTCAAAGAGAGTGAGATGCCAGCTCCTTTCATTCAGTCAGTAGCTTCGAACATTTCTGGACGTTTTTCAATGGCAAAAATCAATAAATATTGTAAATGCACAAACAGTAATATCTCCACATTGCAAGGTGCAATTCTGAAATTTTTTGCTTTTTCCTGCTAATCCTAGCATGATAAAGAAGATTCAAAGAGAGTGAGATGCCAGCTCCTTTCATTCAGTCTGTAGCTTCAAACATTTCTGGTATATGAATAACATAATGTTTTTCAATGGCAAAAATCAATGAATATTGTAAATGCACAAACAGTAATATCTCCACATTGCAAGGTTCAATTCTGAAATTTTTTGCTTTTTCCTGCTAATCCTAGCATGATAAAGAAGATTCAAAGAGAGTGAGATGCCAGCTCCTTTCATTCAGTCAGTAGCTTCAAACATTTCTGGATGTTTTTCAATGGCAAAAATCAATGAATATTGTAAATGCACAAACAGTAATATCTCCACATTGCAAGGTGCAATTCTGAAATTTTTTGCTTTTTCCTGCTAATCCTAGCATGATAAAGAAGATTCAAAGAGAGTGAGATGCCAGCTCCTTTCATTCAGTCAGTAGCTTCAAACATTTCTGGTATATGAATAACATGATGTTTTTCAATGGCAAAAATCAATGAATATTGTGAATGCACAAACAGTAATATCTCCACATTGCAAGGTGCAATTCTGAAATTTTTTGCTTTTTCCTGCTAATCCTAGCATGATAAAGAAGATTCAAAGAGAGTGAGATGCCAGCTCCTTTCATTCAGTCAGTAGCTTCAAACATTTCTGGTATATGAATAACATGATGTTTTTCAATGGCAAAAATCAATGAATATTGTAAATGCACAAACAGTAATATCTCCACATTGCAAGGTGCAATTCTGAAATTTTTTGCTTTTTCCTGCTAATCCTAGCATGATAAAGAAGATTCAAAGAGAGTGAGATGCCAGCTCCTTTCATTCAGTCAGTAGCTTCAAACATTTCTGGACGTTTTTCAATGGCAAAAATCAATGAATATTGTAAATGCACAAACAGTAATATCTCCACATTGCAAGGTGCAATTCTGAAATTTTTTGCTTTTTCCTGCTAATCCTAGCATGATAAAGAAGATTCAAAGAGAGTGAGATGCCAGCTCCTTTCATTCAGTCAGTAGCTTCGAACATTTCTGGACGTTTTTCAATGGCAAAAATCAATAAATATTGTAAATGCACAAACAGTAATATCTCCACATTGCAAGGTGCAATTCTGAAATTTTTTGCTTTTTCCTGCTAATCCTAGCATGATAAAGAAGATTCAAAGAGAGTGAGATGCCAGCTCCTTTCATTCAGTCTGTAGCTTCAAACATTTCTGGTATATGAATAACATAATGTTTTTCAATGGCAAAAATCAATGAATATTGTAAATGCACAAACAGTAATATCTCCACATTGCAAGGTTCAATTCTGAAATTTTTTGCTTTTTCCTGCTAATCCTAGCATGATAAAGAAGATTCAAAGAGAGTGAGATGCCAGCTCCTTTCATTCAGTCAGTAGCTTCAAACATTTCTGGATGTTTTTCAATGGCAAAAATCAATGAATATTGTAAATGCACAAACAGTAATATCTCCACATTGCAAGGTGCAATTCTGAAATTTTTTGCTTTTTCCTGCTAATCCTAGCATGATAAAGAAGATTCAAAGAGAGTGAGATGCCAGCTCCTTTCATTCAGTCAGTAGCTTCAAACATTTCTGGTATATGAATAACATGATGTTTTTCAATGGCAAAAATCAATGAATATTGTGAATGCACAAACAGTAATATCTCCACATTGCAAGGTGCAATTCTGAAATTTTTTGCTTTTTCCTGCTAATCCTAGCATGATAAAGAAGATTCAAAGAGAGTGAGATGCCAGCTCCTTTCATTCAGTCAGTAGCTTCAAACATTTCTGGTATATGAATAACATGATGTTTTTCAATGGCAAAAATCAATGAATATTGTAAATGCACAAACAGTAATATCTCCACATTGCAAGGTGCAATTCTGAAATTTTTTGCTTTTTCCTGCTAATCCTAGCATGATAAAGAAGATTCAAAGAGAGTGAGATGCCAGCTCCTTTCATTCAGTCAGTAGCTTCAAACATTTCTGGACGTTTTTCAATGGCAAAAATCAATGAATATTGTAAATGCACAAACAGTAATATCTCCACATTGCAAGGTGCAATTCTGAAATTTTTTGCTTTTTCCTGCTAATCCTAGCATGATAAAGAAGATTCAAAGAGAGTGAGATGCCAGCTCCTTTCATTCAGTCAGTAGCTTCAAACATTTCTGGTATATGAATAACATGATGTTTTTCAATGGCAAAAATCAATGAATATTGTAAATGCACAAACAGTAATATCTCCACATTGCAAGGTGCAATTCTGAAATTTTTTGCTTTTTCCAGCTAATCCTAGCATGATAAAGAAGATTCAAAGAGAGTGAGATGCCAGCTCCTTTCATTCAGTCAGTAGCTTCAAACATTTCTGGTATATGAATAACATGATGTTTTTCAATGGCAAAAATCAATGAATATTGTAAATGCACAAACAGTAATATCTCCACATTGCAAGGTGCAATTCTGAAATTTTTTGCTTTTTCCTGCTAATCCTAGCATGATAAAGAAGATTCAAAGAGAGTGATATGCCAGCTCCTTTCATTCAGTCAGTAGCTTCAAACATTTCTGGACGTTTTTCAATGGCAAAAATCAATGAATATTGTAAATGCACAAACAGTAATATCTCCACATTGCAAGGTGCAATTCTGAAATTTTTTGCTTTTTCCTGCTAATCCTAGCATGATAAAGAAGATTCAAAGAGAGTGAGATGCCAGCTCCTTTCATTCAGTCAGTAGCTTCGAACATTTCTGGACGTTTTTCAATGGCAAAAATCAATAAATATTGTAAATGCACAAACAGTAATATCTCCACATTGCAAGGTGCAATTCTGAAATTTTTTGCTTTTTCCTGCTAATCCTAGCATGATAAAGAAGATTCAAAGAGAGTGAGATGCCAGCTCCTTTCATTCAGTCTGTAGCTTCAAACATTTCTGGTATATGAATAACATAATGTTTTTCAATGGCAAAAATCAATGAATATTGTAAATGCACAAACAGTAATATCTCCACATTGCAAGGTTCAATTCTGAAATTTTTTGCTTTTTCCTGCTAATCCTAGCATGATAAAGAAGATTCAAAGAGAGTGAGATGCCAGCTCCTTTCATTCAGTCAGTAGCTTCAAACATTTCTGGATGTTTTTCAATGGCAAAAATCAATGAATATTGTAAATGCACAAACAGTAATATCTCCACATTGCAAGGTGCAATTCTGAAATTTTTTGCTTTTTCCTGCTAATCCTAGCATGATAAAGAAGATTCAAAGAGAGTGAGATGCCAGCTCCTTTCATTCAGTCAGTAGCTTCAAACATTTCTGGTATATGAATAACATGATGTTTTTCAATGGCAAAAATCAATGAATATTGTGAATGCACAAACAGTAATATCTCCACATTGCAAGGTGCAATTCTGAAATTTTTTGCTTTTTCCTGCTAATCCTAGCATGATAAAGAAGATTCAAAGAAAGTGAGATGCCAGCTCCTTTCATTCAGTCAGTAGCTTCAAACATTTCTGGTATATGAATAACATGATGTTTTTCAATGGCAAAAATGAATGAATATTGTAAATGCACAAACAGTAATATCTCCACATTGCAAGGTGCAATTCTGAAATTTTTTGCTTTTTCCAGCTAATCCTAGCATGATAAAGAAGATTCAAAGAGAGTGAGATGCCAGCTCCTTTCATTCAGTCAGTAGCTTCAAACATTTCTGGTATATGAATAACATGATGTTTTTCAATGGCAAAAATCAATGAATATTGTAAATGCACAAACAGTAATATCTCCACATTGCAAGGTGCAATTCTGAAATTTTTTGCTTTTTCCTGCTAATCCTAGCATGATAAAGAAGATTCAAAGAGAGTGAGATGCCAGCTCCTTTCATTCAGTCAGTAGCTTCAAACATTTCTGGACGTTTTTCAATGGCAAAAATCAATGAATATTGTAAATGCACAAACAGTAATATCTCCACATTGCAAGGTGCAATTCTTAAATTTTTTGCTTTTTCCTGCTAATCCTAGCATGATAAAGAAGATTCAAAGAGAGTGAGATGCCAGCTCCTTTCATTCAGTCAGTAGCTTCAAACATTTCTGGTATATGAATAACATGATGTTTTTCAATGGCAAAAATCAATGAATATTGTAAATGCACAAACAGTAATATCTCCACATTGCAAGGTGCAATTCTGAAATTTTTTGCTTTTTCCAGTTAATCCTAGCATGATAAAGAAGATTCAAAGAGAGTGAGATGCCAGCTCCTTTCATTCAGTCAGTAGCTTCAAACATTTCTGGTATATGAATAACATGATGTTTTTCAATGGCAAAAATCAATGAATATTGTAAATGCACAAACAGTAATATCTCCACATTGCAAGGTGCAATTCTGAAATTTTTTGCTTTTTCCTGCTAATCCTAGCATGATAAAGAAGATTCAAAGAGAGTGAGATGCCAGCTCCTTTCATTCAGTCAGTAGCTTCAAACATTTCTGGACGTTTTTCAATGGCAAAAATCAATGAATATTGTAAATGCACAAACAGTAATATCTCCACATTGCAAGGTGCAATTCTGAAATTTTTTGCTTTTTCCTGCTAATCCTAGCATGATAAAGAAGATTCAAAGAGAGTGAGATGCCAGCTCCTTTCATTCAGTCAGTAGCTTCAAACATTTCTGGTATATGAATAACATGATGTTTTTCAATGGCAAAAATCAATGAATATTGTAAATGCACAAACAGTAATATCTCCACATTGCAAGGTGCAATTCTGAAATTTTTTGCTTTTTCCTGCTAATCCTAGCATGATAAAGAAGATTCAAAGAGAGTGAGATGCCAGCTCCTTTCATTCAGTCAGTAGCTTCAAACATTTCTGGACGTTTTTCAATGGCAAAAATCAATGAATATTGTAAATGCACAAACAGTAATATCTCCACATTGCAAGGTGCAATTCTGAAATTTTTAGCTTTTTCCTGCTAATCCTAGCATGATAAAGAAGATTCAAAGAGAGTGAGATGCCAGCTCCTTTCATTCAGTCAGTAGCTTCAAACATTTCTGGTATATGAATAACATGATGTTTTTCAATGGCAAAAATCAATGAATATTGTAAATGCACAAACAGTAATATCTCCACATTGCAAGGTGCAATTCTGAAATTTTTTGCTTTTTCCAGCTAATCCTAGCATGATAAAGAAGATTCAAAGAGAGTGAGATGCCAGCTCCTTTCATTCAGTCAGTAGCTTCAAACATTTCTGGTATATGAATAACATGATGTTTTTCAATGGCAAAAATCAATGAATATTGTAAATGCACAAACAGTAATATCTCCACATTGCAAGGTGCAATTCTGAAATTTTTTGCTTTTTCCTGCTAATCCTAGCATGATAAAGAAGATTCAAAGAGAGTGAGATGCCAGCTCCTTTCATTCAGTCAGTAGCTTCAAACATTTCTGGTATATGAATAACATGATGTTTTTCAATGGCAAAAATGAATGAATATTGTAAATGCACAAACAGTAATATCTCCACATTGCAAGGTGCAATTCTGAAATTTTTTGCTTTTTCCAGCTAATCCTAGCATGATAAAGAAGATTCAAAGAGAGTGAGATGCCAGCTCCTTTCATTCAGTCAGTAGCTTCAAACATTTCTGGACGTTTTTCAATGGCAAAAATCAATGAATATTGTAAATGCACAAACAGTAATATCTCCACATTGCAAGGTGCAATTCTGAAATTTTTTGCTTTTTCCTGCTAATCCTAGCATGATAAAGAAGATTCAAAGAGAGTGAGATGCCAGCTCCTTTCATTCAGTCAGTAGCTTCGAACATTTCTGGACGTTTTTCAATGGCAAAAATCAATAAATATTGTAAATGCACAAACAGTAATATCTCCACATTGCAAGGTGCAATTCTGAAATTTTTTGCTTTTTCCTGCTAATCCTAGCATGATAAAGAAGATTCAAAGAGAGTGAGATGCCAGCTCCTTTCATTCAGTCTGTAGCTTCAAACATTTCTGGTATATGAATAACATAATGTTTTTCAATGGCAAAAATCAATGAATATTGTAAATGCACAAACAGTAATATCTCCACATTGCAAGGTTCAATTCTGAAATTTTTTGCTTTTTCCTGCTAATCCTAGCATGATAAAGAAGATTCAAAGAGAGTGAGATGCCAGCTCCTTTCATTCAGTCAGTAGCTTCAAACATTTCTGGATGTTTTTCAATGGCAAAAATCAATGAATATTGTAAATGCACAAACAGTAATATCTCCACATTGCAAGGTGCAATTCTGAAATGTTTTGCTTTTTCCTGCTAATCCTAGCATGATAAAGAAGATTCAAAGAGAGTGAGATGCCAGCTCCTTTCATTCAGTCAGTAGCTTCAAACATTTCTGGTATATGAATAACATGATGTTTTTCAATGGCAAAAATCAATGAATATTGTGAATGCACAAACAGTAATATCTCCACATTGCAAGGTGCAATTCTGAAATTTTTTGCTTTTTCCTGCTAATCCTAGCATGATAAAGAAGATTCAAAGAAAGTGAGATGCCAGCTCCTTTCATTCAGTCAGTAGCTTCAAACATTTCTGGTATATGAATAACATGATGTTTTTCAATGGCAAAAATGAATGAATATTGTAAATGCACAAACAGTAATATCTCCACATTGCAAGGTGCAATTCTGAAATTTTTTGCTTTTTCCAGCTAATCCTAGCATGATAAAGAAGATTCAAAGAGAGTGAGATGCCAGCTCCTTTCATTCAGTCAGTAGCTTCAAACATTTCTGGTATATGAATAACATGATGTTTTTCAATGGCAAAAATCAATGAATATTGTAAATGCACAAACAGTAATATCTCCACATTGCAAGGTGCAATTCTGAAATTTTTTGCTTTTTCCTGCTAATCCTAGCATGATAAAGAAGATTCAAAGAGAGTGAGATGCCAGCTCCTTTCATTCAGTCAGTAGCTTCAAACATTTCTGGACGTTTTTCAATGGCAAAAATCAATGAATATTGTAAATGCACAAACAGTATTATCTCCACATTGCAAGGTGCAATTCTTAAATTTTTTGCTTTTTCCTGCTAATCCTAGCATGATAAAGAAGATTCAAAGAGAGTGAGATGCCAGCTCCTTTCATTCAGTCAGTAGCTTCAAACATTTCTGGTATATGAATAACATGATGTTTTTCAATGGCAAAAATCAATGAATATTGTAAATGCACAAACAGTAATATCTCCACATTGCAAGGTGCAATTCTGAAATTTTTTGCTTTTTCCAGTTAATCCTAGCATGATAAAGAAGATTCAAAGAGAGTGAGATGCCAGCTCCTTTCATTCAGTCAGTAGCTTCAAACATTTCTGGTATATGAATAACATGATGTTTTTCAATGGCAAAAATCAATGAATATTGTAAATGCACAAACAGTAATATCTCCACATTGCAAGGTGCAATTCTGAAATTTTTTGCTTTTTCCTGCTAATCCTAGCATGATAAAGAAGATTCAAAGAGAGTGAGATGCCAGCTCCTTTCATTCAGTCAGTAGCTTCAAACATTTCTGGACGTTTTTCAATGGCAAAAATCAATGAATATTGTAAATGCACAAACAGTAATATCTCCACATTGCAAGGTGCAATTCTGAAATTTTTTGCTTTTTCCTGCTAATCCTAGCATGATAAAGAAGATTCAAAGAGAGTGAGATGCCAGCTCCTTTCATTCAGTCAGTAGCTTCAAACATTTCTGGTATATGAATAACATGATGTTTTTCAATGGCAAAAATCAATGAATATTGTAAATGCACAAACAGTAATATCTCCACATTGCAAGGTGCAATTCTGAAATTTTTTGCTTTTTCCTGCTAATCCTAGCATGATAAAGAAGATTCAAAGAGAGTGAGATGCCAGCTCCTTTCATTCAGTCAGTAGCTTCAAACATTTCTGGACGTTTTTCAATGGCAAAAATCAATGAATATTGTAAATGCACAAACAGTAATATCTCCACATTGCAAGGTGCAATTCTGAAATTTTTAGCTTTTTCCTGCTAATCCTAGCATGATAAAGAAGATTCAAAGAGAGTGAGATGCCAGCTCCTTTCATTCAGTCAGTAGCTTCAAACATTTCTGGTATATGAATAACATGATGTTTTTCAATGGCAAAAATCAATGAATATTGTAAATGCACAAACAGTAATATCTCCACATTGCAAGGTGCAATTCTGAAATTTTTTGCTTTTTCCAGCTAATCCTAGCATGATAAAGAAGATTCAAAGAGAGTGAGATGCCAGCTCCTTTCATTCAGTCAGTAGCTTCAAACATTTCTGGTATATGAATAACATGATGTTTTTCAATGGCAAAAATCAATGAATATTGTAAATGCACAAACAGTAATATCTCCACATTGCAAGGTGCAATTCTGAAATTTTTTGCTTTTTCCTGCTAATCCTAGCATGATAAAGAAGATTCAAAGAGAGTGAGATGCCAGCTCCTTTCATTCAGTCAGTAGCTTCAAACATTTCTGGTATATGAATAACATGATGTTTTTCAATGGCAAAAATGAATGAATATTGTAAATGCACAAACAGTAATATCTCCACATTGCAAGGTGCAATTCTGAAATTTTTTGCTTTTTCCAGCTAATCCTAGCATGATAAAGAAGATTCAAAGAGAGTGAGATGCCAGCTCCTTTCATTCAGTCAGTAGCTTCAAACATTTCTGGTATATGAATAACATGATGTTTTTCAATGGCAAAAATCAATGAATATTGTAAATGCACAAACAGTAATATCTCCACATTGCAAGGTGCAATTCTGAAATTTTTTGCTTTTTCCTGCTAATCCTAGCATGATAAAGAAGATTCAAAGAGAGTGAGATGCCAGCTCCTTTCATTCAGTCAGTAGCTTCAAACATTTCTGGACGTTTTTCAATGGCAAAAATCAATGAATATTGTAAATGCACAAACAGTAATATCTCCACATTGCAAGGTGCAATTCTTAAATTTTTTGCTTTTTCCTGCTAATCCTAGCATGATAAAGAAGATTCAAAGAGAGTGAGATGCCAGCTCCTTTCATTCAGTCAGTAGCTTCAAACATTTCTGGTATATGAATAACATGATGTTTTTCAATGGCAAAAATCAATGAATATTGTAAATGCACAAACAGTAATATCTCCACATTGCAAGGTGCAATTCTGAAATTTTTTGCTTTTTCCAGTTAATCCTAGCATGATAAAGAAGATTCAAAGAGAGTGAGATGCCAGCTCCTTTCATTCAGTCAGTAGCTTCAAACATTTCTGGTATATGAATAACATGATGTTTTTCAATGGCAAAAATCAATGAATATTGTAAATGCACAAACAGTAATATCTCCACATTGCAAGGTGCAATTCTGAAATTTTTTGCTTTTTCCTGCTAATCCTAGCATGATAAAGAAGATTCAAAGAGAGTGAGATGCCAGCTCCTTTCATTCAGTCAGTAGCTTCAAACATTTCTGGACGTTTTTCAATGGCAAAAATCAATGAATATTGTAAATGCACAAACAGTAATATCTCCACATTGCAAGGTGCAATTCTGAAATTTTTTGCTTTTTCCTGCTAATCCTAGCATGATAAAGAAGATTCAAAGAGAGTGAGATGCCAGCTCCTTTCATTCAGTCAGTAGCTTCAAACATTTCTGGTATATGAATAACATGATGTTTTTCAATGGCAAAAATCAATGAATATTGTAAATGCACAAACAGTAATATCTCCACATTGCAAGGTGCAATTCTGAAATTTTTTGCTTTTTCCTGCTAATCCTAGCATGATAAAGAAGATTCAAAGAGAGTGAGATGCCAGCTCCTTTCATTCAGTCAGTAGCTTCAAACATTTCTGGACGTTTTTCAATGGCAAAAATCAATGAATATTGTAAATGCACAAACAGTAATATCTCCACATTGCAAGGTGCAATTCTGAAATTTTTAGCTTTTTCCTGCTAATCCTAGCATGATAAAGAAGATTCAAAGAGAGTGAGATGCCAGCTCCTTTCATTCAGTCAGTAGCTTCAAACATTTCTGGTATATGAATAACATGATGTTTTTCAATGGCAAAAATCAATGAATATTGTAAATGCACAAACAGTAATATCTCCACATTGCAAGGTGCAATTCTGAAATTTTTTGCTTTTTCCAGCTAATCCTGGCATGATAAAGAAGATTCAAAGAGAGTGAGATGCCAGCTCCTTTCATTCAGTCAGTAGCTTCAAACATTTCTGGTATATGAATAACATAATGTTTTTCAATGGCAAAAATCAATGAATATTGTAAATGCACAAACAGTAATATCTCCACATTGCAAGGTGCAATTCTGAAATTTTTTGCTTTTTCCTGCTAATCCTAGCATGATAAAGAAGATTCAAAGAGAGTGAGATGCCAGCTCCTTTCATTCAGTCAGTAGCTTCAAACATTTCTGGATGTTTTTCAATGGCAAAAATCAATGAATATTGTAAATGCACAAACAGTAATATCTCCACATTGCAAGGTGCAATTCTGAAATTTTTTGCTTTTTCCTGCTAATCCTAGCATGATAAAGAAGATTCAAAGAGAGTTAGATGCCAGCTCCTTTCATTCAGTCAGTAGCTTCAAACATTTCTGGTATATGAATAACATGATGTTTTTCAATGGCAAAAATCAATGAATATTGTAAATGCACAAACAGTAATATCTCCACATTGCAAGGTGCAATTCTGAAATTTTTTGCTTTTTCCTGCTAATCCTAGCATGATAAAGAAGATTCAAAGAGAGTGAGATGCCAGCTCCTTTCATTCAGTCAGTAGCTTCAAACATTTCTGGACGTTTTTCAATGGCAAAAATCAATGAATATTGTAAATGCACAAACAGTAATATCTCCACATTGCAAGGTGCAATTCTGAAATTTTTTGCTTTTTCCTGCTAATCCTAGCATGATAAAGAAGATTCAAAGAGAGTGAGATGCCAGCTCCTTTCATTCAGTCAGTAGCTTCAAACATTTCTGGTATATGAATAACATGATGTTTTTCAATGGCAAAAATCAATGAATATTGTAAATGCACAAACAGTAATATCTCCACATTGCAAGGTGCAATTCTGAAATTTTTTGCTTTTTCCTGCTAATCCTAGCATGATAAAGAACATTCAAAGAGAGTGAGATGCCAGCTCCTTTCGTTCAGTCAGTAGCTTCAAACATTTCTGGACGTTTTTCAATGGCAAAAATCAATGAATATTGTAAATGCACAAACAGTAATATCTCCACATTGCAAGGTGCAATTCTGAAATTTTTTGCTTTTTCCTGCTAATCCTAGCATGATAAAGAAGATTCAAAGAGAGTGAGATGCCAGCTCCTTTCATTCAGTCAGTAGCTTCAAACATTTCTGGTATATGAATAACATGATGTTTTTCAATGGCAAAAATGAATGAATATTGTAAATGCACAAACAGTAATATCTCCACATTGCAAGGGGCAATTCTGAAATTTTTTGCTTTTTCCAGCTAATCCTAGCATGATAAAGAAGATTCAAAGAGAGTGAGATGCCAGCTCCTTTCATTCAGTCAGTAGCTTCAAACATTTCTGGTATATGAATAACATGATGTTTTTCGATGGCAAAAGTCAATGAATATTGTAAATGCACAAACAATAATATCTCCACATTGCAAGGTGCAATTCTGAAATTTTTTGCTTTTTCCTGCTAATCCTAGCATGATAAAGAAGATTCAAAGAGAGTGAGATGCCAGCTCCTTTCATTCAGTCAGTAGCTTCAAACATTTCTGGACGTTTTTCAATGGCAAAAATCAATGAATATTGTAAATGCACAAACAGTAATATCTCCACATTGCAAGGTGCAATTCTTAAATTTTTTGCTTTTTCCTGCTAATCCTAGCATGATAAAGAAGATTCAAAGAGAGTGAGATGCCAGCTCCTTTCATTCAGTCAGTAGCTTCAAACATTTCTGGTATATGAATAACATGATGTTTTTCAATGGCAAAAATCAATGAATATTGTAAATGCACAAACAGTAATATCTCCACATTGCAAGGTGCAATTCTGAAATTTTTTGCTTTTTCCAGTTAATCCTAGCATGATAAAGAAGATTCAAAGAGAGTTAGATGCCAGCTCCTTTCATTCAGTCAGTAGCTTCAAACATTTCTGGTATATGAATAACATGATGTTTTTCAATGGCAAAAATCAATGAATATTGTAAATGCACAAACAATAATATCTCCACATTGCAAGGTGCAATTCTGAAATTTTTTGCTTTTTCCTGCTAATCCTAGCATGATAAAGAAGATTCAAAGAGAGTGAGATGCCAGCTCCTTTCATTCAGTCAGTAGCTTCAAACATTTCTGGACGTTTTTCAATGGCAAAAATCAATGAATATTGTAAATGCACAAACAGTAATATCTCCACATTGCAAGGTGCAATTCTTAAATTTTTTGCTTTTTCCTGCTAATCCTAGCATGATAAAGAAGATTCAAAGAGAGTGAGATGCCAGCTCCTTTCATTCAGTCAGTAGCTTCAAACATTTCTGGTATATGAATAACATGATGTTTTTCAATGGCAAAAATCAATGAATATTGTAAATGCACAAACAGTAATATCTCCACATTGCAAGGTGCAATTCTGAAATTTTTTGCTTTTTCCAGTTAATCCTAGCATGATAAAGAAGATTCAAAGAGAGTTAGATGCCAGCTCCTTTCATTCAGTCAGTAGCTTCAAACATTTCTGGTATATGAATAACATGATGTTTTTCAATGGCAAAAATCAATGAATATTGTAAATGCACAAACAATAATATCTCCACATTGCAAGGTGCAATTCTGAAATTTTTTGCTTTTTCCTGCTAATCCTAGCATGATAAAGAAGATTCAAAGAGAGTGAGATGCCAGCTCCTTTCATTCAGTCAGTAGCTTCAAACATTTCTGGATGTTTTTCAATGGCAAAAATCAATGAATATTGTAAATGCACAAACAGTATTATCTCCACATTGCAAGGTGCAATTCTTAAATTTTTTGCTTTTTCCTGCTAATCCTAGCATGATAAAGAAGATTCAAAGAGAGTGAGATGCCAGCTCCTTTCATTCAGTCAGTAGCTTCAAACATTTCTGGTATATGAATAACATGATGTTTTTCAATGGCAAAAATCAATGAATATTGTAAATGCACAAACAGTAATATCTCCACATTGCAAGGTGCAATTCTGAAATTTTTTGCTTTTTCCAGTTAATCCTAGCATGATAAAGAAGATTCAAAGAGAGTTAGATGCCAGCTCCTTTCATTCAGTCAGTAGCTTCAAACATTTCTGGTATATGAATAACATGATGTTTTTCAATGGCAAAAATCAATGAATATTGTAAATGCACAAACAGTAATATCTCCACATTGCAAGGTGCAATTCTGAAATTTTTTGCATTTTCCTGCTAATCCTAGCATAATAAAGAAGATTCAAAGAGAGTGAGATGCCAGCTCCTTTCATTCAGTCAGTAGCTTCAAACATTTCTGGACGTGTTTCAATGGCAAAAATCAATGAATATTGTAAATGCACAAACAGTAATATCTCCACATTGCAAGGTGCAATTCTGAAATTTTTTGCTTTTTCCTGCTAATCCTAGCATGATAAAGAAGATTCAAAGAGAGTGAGATGCCAGCTCCTTTCATTCAGTCAGTAGCTTCAAACATTTCTGGACGTTTTTCAATGGCAAAAATCAATGAATATTGTAAATGCACAAACAGTAATATCTCCACATTGCAAGGTGCAATTCTGAAATTTTTTGCTTTTTCCTGCTAATCCTAGCATGATAAAGAAGATTCAAAGAGAGTGAGATGCCAGCTCCTTTCATTCAGTCAGTAGCTTCAAACATTTCTGGACGTTTTTCAATGGCAAAAATCAATGAATATTGTAAATGCACAAACAGTATTATCTCCACATTGCAAGGTGCAATTCTTAAATTTTTTGCTTTTTCCTGCTAATCCTAGCATGATAAAGAAGATTCAAAGAGAGTGAGATGCCAGCTCCTTTCATTCAGTCAGTAGCTTCAAACATTTCTGGTATATGAATAACATGATGTTTTTCAATGGCAAAAATCAATGAATATTGTAAATGCACAAACAGTAATATCTCCACATTGCAAGGTGCAATTCTGAAATTTTTTGCTTTTTCCAGTTAATCCTAGCATGATAAAGAAGATTCAAAGAGAGTTAGATGCCAGCTCCTTTCATTCAGTCAGTAGCTTCAAACATTTCTGGTATATGAATAACATGATGTTTTTCAATGGCAAAAATCAATGAATATTGTAAATGCACAAACAGTAATATCTCCACATTGCAAGGTGCAATTCTGAAATTTTTTGCATTTTCCTGCTAATCCTAGCATAATAAAGAAGATTCAAAGAGAGTGAGATGCCAGCTCCTTTCATTCAGTCAGTAGCTTCAAACATTTCTGGACGTGTTTCAATGGCAAAAATCAATGAATATTGTAAATGCACAAACAGTAATATCTCCACATTGCAAGGTGCAATTCTGAAATTTTTTGCTTTTTCCTGCTAATCCTAGCATGATAAAGAAGATTCAAAGAGAGTGAGATGCCAGCTCCTTTCATTCAGTCAGTAGCTTCAAACATTTCTGGACGTTTTTCAATGGCAAAAATCAATGAATATTGTAAATGCACAAACAGTAATATCTCCACATTGCAAGGTGCAATTCTGAAATTTTTTGCTTTTTCCTGCTAATCCTAGCATAATAAAGAAGATTCAAAGAGAGTGAGATGCCAGCTCCTTTCATTCAGTCAGTAGCTTCAAACATTTCTGGACGTGTTTCAATGGCAAAAATCAATGAATATTGTAAATGCACAAACAGTAATATCTCCACATTGCAAGGTGCAATTCTGAAATTTTTTGCTTTTTCCTGCTAATCCTAGCATGATAAAGAAGATTCAAAGAGAGTGAGATGCCAGCTCCTTTCATTCAGTCAGTAGCTTCAAACATTTCTGGACGTTTTTCAATGGCAAAAATCAATGAATATTGTAAATGCACAAACAGTAATATCTCCACATTGCAAGGTGCAATTCTGTAATTTTTTGCTTTTTCCTGCTAATCCTAGCATGATAAAGAAGATTCAAAGAGAGTGAGATGCCAGCTCCTTTCATTCAGTCAGTAGCTTCAAACATTTCTGGTATGTGAATAACATGATGTTTTTCAATGGCAAAAATCAATGAATATTGTAAATGCACAAACAGTAATATCTCCACATTGCAAGGTGCAATTCTGAAATTTTTTGCTTTTTCCTGCTAATCCTAGCATGATAAAGAAGATTCAAAGAGAGTGAGATGCCAGCTCCTTTCATTCAGTCAGTAGCTTCAAACATTTCTGGTATATGAATAACATGATGTTTTTCAATGGCAAAAATCAATGAATATTGTAAATGCACAAACAGTAATATCTCCACATTGCAAGGTGCAATTCTGAAATTTTTTGCTTTTTCCTGCTAATCCTAGCATGATAAAGAAGATTCAAAGAGAGTGAGATGCCAGCTCCTTTCATTCAGTCAGTAGCTTCAAACATTTCTGGACGTTTTTCAATGGCAAAAATCAATGAATATTGTAAATGCACAAACAGTAATATCTCCACATTGCAAGGTGCAATTCTGAAATTTTTTGCTTTTTCCTGCTAATCCTAGCATGATAAAGAAGATTCAAAGAGAGTGAGATGCCAGCTCCTTTCATTCAGTCAGTAGCTTCAAACATTTCTGGTATATGAATAACATGATGTTTTTCAATGGCAAAAATCAATGAATATTGTAAATGCACAAACAGTAATATCTCCACATTGCAAGGTGCAATTCTGAAATTTTTTGCTTTTTCCTGCTAATCCTAGCATGATAAAGAAGATTCAAAGAGAGTGAGATGCCAGCTCCTTTCATTCAGTCAGTAGCTTCAAACATTTCTGGACGTTTTTCAATGGCAAAAATCAATGAATATTGTAAATGCACAAACAGTAATATCTCAACATTGCAAGGTGCAATTCTGAAATTTTTTGCTTTTTCCTGCTAATCCTAGCATGATAAAGAAGATTCAAAGAGAGTGAGATGCCAGCTCCTTTCATTCAGTCAGTAGCTTCAAACATTTCTGGTATATGAATAACATGATGTTTTTCAATGGCAAAAATCAATGAATATTGTAAATGCACAAACAGTAATATCTCCACATTGCAAGGTGCAATTCTGAAATTTTTTGCTTTTTCCTGCTAATCCTAGCATGATAAAGAAGATTCAAAGAGAGTGAGATGCCAGCTCCTTTCATTCAGTCAGTAGCTTCAAACATTTCTGGACGTTTTTCAATGGCAAAAATCAATGAATATTGTAAATGCACAAACAGTAATATCTCCACATTGCAAGGTGCAATTCTGAAATTTTTTGCTTTTTACTGCTAATCCTAGCATGATAAAGAAGATTCAAAGAGAGTGAGATGCCAGCTCCTTTCATTCAGTCAGTAACTTCAAACATTTCTGGTATATGAATAACATGATGTTTTTCAATGGCATAAATCAATGAATATTGTAAATGCACAAACAGTAATATCTCCACATTGCAAGGTGCAATTCTGAAATTTTTTGCTTTTTCCTGCTAATCCTAGCATGATAAAGAAGATTCAAAGAGAGTGAGATGCCAGCTCCTTTCATTCAGTCAGTAGCTTCAAACATTTCTGGACGTTTTTCAATGGCAAAAATCAATGAATATTGTAAATGCACAAACAGTAATATCTCCACATTGCAAGGTGCAATTCTGAAATTTTTTGCTTTTTCCTGCTAATCCTAGCATGATAAAGAAGATTCAAAGAGAGTGAGATGCCAGCTCCTTTCATTCAGTCAGTAGCTTCAAACATTTCTGGACGTTTTTCAATGGCAAAAATCAATGAATATTGTAAATGCACAAACAGTAATATCTCCAAATTGCAAGGTGCAATTCTGAAATTTTTTGCTTTTTCCTGCTAATCCTAGCATGATAAAGAAAATTCAAAGAGAGTGAGATGCCAGCTCCTTTCATTCAGTCAGTAGCTTCAAACATTTCTGGACGTTTTTCAATGGCAAAAATCAATGAATATTGTAAATGCACAAACAGTAATATCTCCACATTGCAAGGTGCAATTCTGAAATTTTTTGCTTTTTCCTGCTAATCCTAGCATAATAAACAAGATTCAAAGAGAGTGAGATGCCAGCTCCTTTCATTCAGTCAGTAGCTTCAAACATTTCTGGACGTGTTTCAATGGCAAAAATCAATGAATATTGTAAATGCACAAACAGTAATATCTCCACATTGCAAGGTGCAATTCTGAAATTTTTTGCTTTTTCCTGCTAATCCTAGCATGATAAAGAAGATTCAAAGAGAGTGAGATGCCAGCTCCTTTCATTCAGTCAGTAGCTTCAAACATTTCTGGACGTTTTTCAATGGCAAAAATCAATGAATATTGTAAATGCACAAACAGTAATATCTCCACATTGCAAGGTGCAATTCTGAAATTTTTTGCTTTTTCCTGCTAATCCTAGCATGATAAAGAAGATTCAAAGAGAGTGAGATGCCAGCTCCTTTCATTCAGTCAGTAACTTCAAACATTTCTGGTATATGAATAACATGATGTTTTTCAATGGCAAAAATCAATGAATATTGTAAATGCACAAACAGTAATATCTCCACATTGCAAGGTGCAATTCTGAAATTTTTTGCTTTTTCCTGCTAATCCTAGCATGATAAAGAAGATTCAAAGAGAGTGAGATGCCAGCTCCTTTCATTCAGTCAGTAGCTTCAAACATTTCTGGTATATGAATAACATGATGTTTTTCAATGGCAAAAATCAATGAATATTGTAAATGCACAAACAGTAATATCTCCACATTGCAAGGTGCAATTCTGAAATTTTTTGCTTTTTCCTGCTAATCCTAGCATGATAAAGAAGATTCAAAGAGAGTGAGATGCCAGCTCCTTTCATTCAGTCAGTAGCTTCAAACATTTCTGGACGTTTTTCAATGGCAAAAATCAATGAATATTGTAAATGCACAAACAGTAATATCTCCACATTGCAAGGTGCAATTCTGAAATTTTTTGCTTTTTCCTGCTAATCCTAGAATGATAAAGAAGATTCAAAGAGAGTGAGATGCCAGCTCCTTTCATTCAGTCAGTAGCTTCAAACATTTCTGGACGTTTTTCAATGGCAAAAATCAATGAATATTGTAAATGCACAAACAGTAATATCTCCAAATTGCAAGGTGCAATTCTGAAATTTTTTGCTTTTTCCTGCTAATCCTAGCATGATAAAGAAAATTCAAAGAGAGTGAGATGCCAGCTCCTTTCATTCAGTCAGTAGCTTCAAACATTTCTGGACGTTTTTCAATGGCAAAAATCAATGAATATTGTAAATGCACAAACAGTAATATCTCCACATTGCAAGGTGCAATTCTGAAATTTTTTGCTTTTTCCTGCTAATCCTAGCATAATAAAGAAGATTCAAAGAGAGTGAGATGCCAGCTCCTTTCATTCAGTCAGTAGCTTCAAACATTTCTGGACGTGTTTCAATGGCAAAAATCAATGAATATTGTAAATGCACAAACAGTAATATCTCCACATTGCAAGGTGCAATTCTGAAATTTTTTGCTTTTTCCTGCTAATCCTAGCATGATAAAGAAGATTCAAAGAGAGTGAGATGCCAGCTCCTTTCATTCAGTCAGTAGCTTCAAACATTTCTGGACGTTTTTCAATGGCAAAAATCAATGAATATTGTAAATGCACAAACAGTAATATCTCCACATTGCAAGGTGCAATTCTGTAATTTTTTGCTTTTTCCTGCTAATCCTAGCATGATAAAGAAGATTCAAAGAGAGTGAGATGCCAGCTCCTTTCATTCAGTCAGTAGCTTCAAACATTTCTGGTATGTGAATAACATGATGTTTTTCAATGGCAAAAATCAATGAATATTGTAAATGCACAAACAGTAATATCTCCACATTGCAAGCTGCAATTCTGAAATTTTTTGCTTTTTCCTGCTAATCCTAGCATAATAAAGAAGATTCAAAGAGAGTGAGATGCCAGCTCCTTTCATTCAGTCAGTAGCTTCAAACATTTCTGGACGTGTTTCAATGGCAAAAATCAATGAATATTGTAAATGCACAAACAGTAATATCTCCACATTGCAAGGTGCAATTCTGAAATTTTTTGCTTTTTCCTGCTAATCCTAGCATAATAAAGAAGATTCAAAGAGAGTGAGATGCCAGCTCCTTTCATTCAGTCAGTAGCTTCAAACATTTCTGGACGTGTTTCAATGGCAAAAATCAATGAATATTGTAAATGCACAAACAGTAATATCTCCACATTGCAAGGTGCAATTCTGAAATTTTTTGCTTTTTCCTGCTAATCCTAGCATGATAAAGAAGATTCAAAGAGAGTGAGATGCCAGCTCCTTTCATTCAGTCAGTAGCTTCAAACATTTCTGGACGTTTTTCAATGGCAAAAATCAATGAATATTGTAAATGCACAAACAGTAATATCTCCACATTGCAAGGTGCAATTCTGTAATTTTTTGCTTTTTCCTGCTAATCCTAGCATGATAAAGAAGATTCAAAGAGAGTGAGATGCCAGCTCCTTTCATTCAGTCAGTAGCTTCAAACATTTCTGGTATGTGAATAACATGATGTTTTTCAATGGCAAAAATCAATGAATATTGTAAATGCACAAACAGTAATATCTCCACATTGCAAGCTGCAATTCTGAAATTTTTTGCTTTTTCCTGCTAATCCTAGCATAATAAAGAAGATTCAAAGAGAGTGAGATGCCAGCTCCTTTCATTCAGTCAGTAGCTTCAAACATTTCTGGACGTGTTTCAATGGCAAAAATCAATGAATATTGTAAATGCACAAACAGTAATATCTCCACATTGCAAGGTGCAATTCTGAAATTTTTTGCTTTTTCCTGCTAATCCTAGCATGATAAAGAAGATTCAAAGAGAGTGAGATGCCAGCGCCTTTCATTCAGTCAGTAGCTTCAAACATTTCTGGACGTTTTTCAATGGCAAAAATCAATGAATATTGTAAATGCACAAACAGTAATATCTCCACATTGCAAGGTGCAATTCTGTAATTTTTTGCTTTTTCCTGCTAATCCTAGCATGATAAAGAAGATTCAAAGAGAGTGAGATGCCAGCTCCTTTCATTCAGTCAGTAGCTTCAAACATTTCTGGTATGTGAATAACATGATGTTTTTCAATGGCAAAAATCAATGAATATTGTAAATGCACAAACAGTAATATCTCCACATTGCAAGGTGCAATTCTGAAATTTTTTGCTTTTTCCTGCTAATCCTAGCATGATAAAGAAGATTCAAAGAGAGTGAGATGCCAGCTCCTTTCATTCAGTCAGTAGCTTCAAACATTTCTGGTATATGAATAACATGATGTTTTTCAATGGCAAAAATCAATGAATATTGTAAATGCACAAACAGTAATATCTCCACATTGCAAGGTGCAATTCTGAAATTTTTTGCTTTTTCCTGCTAATCCTAGCATGATAAAGAAGATTCAAAGAGAGTGAGATGCCAGCTCCTTTCATTCAGTCAGTAGCTTCAAACATTTCTGGACGTTTTTCAATGGCAAAAATCAATGAATATTGTAAATGCACAAACAGTAATATCTCCACATTGCAAGGTGCAATTCTGAAATTTTTTGCTTTTTCCTGCTAATCTAGCATGATAAAGAAGATTCAAAGAGAGTGAGATGCCAGCTCCTTTCATTCAGTCAGTAGCTTCAAACATTTCTGGTATATGAATAACATGATGTTTTTCAATGGCAAAAATCAATGAATATTGTAAATGCACAAACAGTAATATCTCCACATTGCATGGTGCAATTCTGAAATTTTTTGCTTTTTCCTGCTAATCCTAGCATGATAAAGAATATTCAAAGAGAGTGAGATGCCAGCTCCTTTCATTCAGTCAGTAGCTTCAAACATTTCTGGACGTTTTTCAATGGCAAAAATCAATGAATATTGTAAATGCACAAACAGTAATATCTCAACATTGCAAGGTGCAATTCTGAAATTTTTTGCTTTTTCCTGCTAATCCTAGCATGATAAAGAAGATTCAAAGAGAGTGAGATGCCAGCTCCTTTCATTCAGTCAGTAGCTTCAAACATTTCTGGTATATGAATAACATGATGTTTTTCAATGGCAAAAATCAATGAATATTGTAAATGCACAAACAGTAATATCTCCACATTGCAAGGTGCAATTCTGAAATTTTTTGCTTTTTCCTGCTAATCCTAGCATGATAAAGAAGATTCAAAGAGAGTGAGATGCCAGCTCCTTTCATTCAGTCAGTAGCTTCAAACATTTCTGGACGTTTTTCAATGGCAAAAATCAATGAATATTGTAAATGCACAAACAGTAATATCTCCACATTGCAAGGTGCAATTCTGAAATTTTTTGCTTTTTCCTGCTAATCCTAGCATGATAAAGAAGATTCAAAGAGAGTGAGATGCCAGCTCCTTTCATTCAGTCAGTAACTTCAAACATTTCTGGTATATGAATAACATGATGTTTTTCAATGGCATAAATCAATGAATATTGTAAATGCACAAACAGTAATATCTCCACATTGCAAGGTGCAATTCTGAAATTTTTTGCTTTTTCCTGCTAATCCTAGCATGATAAAGAAGATTCAAAGAGAGTGAGATGCCAGCTCCTTTCATTCAGTCAGTAGCTTCAAACATTTCTGGACGTTTTTCAATGGCAAAAATCAATGAATATTGTAAATGCACAAACAGTAATATCTCCACATTGCAAGGTGCAATTCTGAAATTTTTTGCTTTTTCCTGCTAATCCTAGCATGATAAAGAAGATTCAAAGAGAGTGAGATGCCAGCTCCTTTCATTCAGTCAGTAGCTTCAAACATTTCTGGTATATGAATAACATGATGTTTTTCAATGGCAAAAATCAATGAATATTGTAAATGCACAAACAGTAATATCTCCACATTGCAAGGTGCAATTCTGAAATTTTTTGCTTTTTCCTGCTAATCCTAGCATGATAAAGAAGATTCAAAGAGAGTGAGATGCCAGCTCCTTTCATTCAGTCAGTAGCTTCAAACATTTCTGGACGTTTTTCAATGGCAAAAATCAATGAATATTGTAAATGCACAAACAGTAATATCTCCACATTGCAAGGTGCAATTCTGAAATTTTTTGCTTTTTCCTGCTAATCCTAGCATGATAAAGAAGATTCAAAGAGAGTGAGATGCCAGCTCCTTTCATTCAGTCAGTAGCTTCAAACATTTCTGGTATATGAATAACATGATGTTTTTCAATGGCAAAAATCAATGAATATTGTAAATGCACAAACAGTAATATCTCCACATTGCAAGGTGCAATTCTGAAATTTTTTGCTTTTTCCTGCTAATCCTAGCATGATAAAGAAGATTCAAAGAGAGTGAGATGCCAGCTCCTTTCATTCAGTCAGTAGCTTCAAACATTTCTGGACGTTTTTCAATGGCAAAAATCAATGAATATTGTAAATGCACAAACAGTAATATCTCAACATTGCAAGGTGCAATTCTGAAATTTTTTGCTTTTTCCTGCTAATCCTAGCATGATAAAGAAGATTCAAAGAGAGTGAGATGCCAGCTCCTTTCATTCAGTCAGTAGCTTCAAACATTTCTGGTATATGAATAACATGATGTTTTTCAATGGCAAAAATCAATGAATATTGTAAATGCACAAACAGTAATATCTCCACATTGCAAGGTGCAATTCTGAAATTTTTTGCTTTTTCCTGCTAATCCTAGCATGATAAAGAAGATTCAAAGAGAGTGAGATGCCAGCTCCTTTCATTCAGTCAGTAGCTTCAAACATTTCTGGACGTTTTTCAATGGCAAAAATCAATGAATATTGTAAATGCACAAACAGTAATATCTCCACATTGCAAGGTGCAATTCTGAAATTTTTTGCTTTTTACTGCTAATCCTAGCATGATAAAGAAGATTCAAAGAGAGTGAGATGCCAGCTCCTTTCATTCAGTCAGTAACTTCAAACATTTCTGGTATATGAATAACATGATGTTTTTCAATGGCATAAATCAATGAATATTGTAAATGCACAAACAGTAATATCTCCACATTGCAAGGTGCAATTCTGAAATTTTTTGCTTTTTCCTGCTAATCCTAGCATGATAAAGAAGATTCAAAGAGAGTGAGATGCCAGCTCCTTTCATTCAGTCAGTAGCTTCAAACATTTCTGGACGTTTTTCAATGGCAAAAATCAATGAATATTGTAAATGCACAAACAGTAATATCTCCACATTGCAAGGTGCAATTCTGAAATTTTTTGCTTTTTCCTGCTAATCCTAGCATGATAAAGAAGATTCAAAGAGAGTGAGATGCCAGCTCCTTTCATTCAGTCAGTAGCTTCAAACATTTCTGGACGTTTTTCAATGGCAAAAATCAATGAATATTGTAAATGCACAAACAGTAATATCTCCAAATTGCAAGGTGCAATTCTGAAATTTTTTGCTTTTTCCTGCTAATCCTAGCATGATAAAGAAAATTCAAAGAGAGTGAGATGCCAGCTCCTTTCATTCAGTCAGTAGCTTCAAACATTTCTGGACGTTTTTCAATGGCAAAAATCAATGAATATTGTAAATGCACAAACAGTAATATCTCCACATTGCAAGGTGCAATTCTGAAATTTTTTGCTTTTTCCTGCTAATCCTAGCATAATAAACAAGATTCAAAGAGAGTGAGATGCCAGCTCCTTTCATTCAGTCAGTAGCTTCAAACATTTCTGGACGTGTTTCAATGGCAAAAATCAATGAATATTGTAAATGCACAAACAGTAATATCTCCACATTGCAAGGTGCAATTCTGAAATTTTTTGCTTTTTCCTGCTAATCCTAGCATGATAAAGAAGATTCAAAGAGAGTGAGATGCCAGCTCCTTTCATTCAGTCAGTAGCTTCAAACATTTCTGGACGTTTTTCAATGGCAAAAATCAATGAATATTGTAAATGCACAAACAGTAATATCTCCACATTGCAAGGTGCAATTCTGAAATTTTTTGCTTTTTCCTGCTAATCCTAGCATGATAAAGAAGATTCAAAGAGAGTGAGATGCCAGCTCCTTTCATTCAGTCAGTAACTTCAAACATTTCTGGTATATGAATAACATGATGTTTTTCAATGGCAAAAATCAATGAATATTGTAAATGCACAAACAGTAATATCTCCACATTGCAAGGTGCAATTCTGAAATTTTTTGCTTTTTCCTGCTAATCCTAGCATGATAAAGAAGATTCAAAGAGAGTGAGATGCCAGCTCCTTTCATTCAGTCAGTAGCTTCAAACATTTCTGGTATATGAATAACATGATGTTTTTCAATGGCAAAAATCAATGAATATTGTAAATGCACAAACAGTAATATCTCCACATTGCAAGGTGCAATTCTGAAATTTTTTGCTTTTTCCTGCTAATCCTAGCATGATAAAGAAGATTCAAAGAGAGTGAGATGCCAGCTCCTTTCATTCAGTCAGTAGCTTCAAACATTTCTGGACGTTTTTCAATGGCAAAAATCAATGAATATTGTAAATGCACAAACAGTAATATCTCCACATTGCAAGGTGCAATTCTGAAATTTTTTGCTTTTTCCTGCTAATCCTAGAATGATAAAGAAGATTCAAAGAGAGTGAGATGCCAGCTCCTTTCATTCAGTCAGTAGCTTCAAACATTTCTGGACGTTTTTCAATGGCAAAAATCAATGAATATTGTAAATGCACAAACAGTAATATCTCCACATTGCAAGGTGCAATTCTGAAATTTTTTGCTTTTTCCTGCTAATCCTAGCATGATAAAGAAAATTCAAAGAGAGTGAGATGCCAGCTCCTTTCATTCAGTCAGTAGCTTCAAACATTTCTGGACGTTTTTCAATGGCAAAAATCAATGAATATTGTAAATGCACAAACAGTAATATCTCCACATTGCAAGGTGCAATTCTGAAATTTTTTGCTTTTTCCTGCTAATCCTAGCATAATAAAGAAGATTCAAAGAGAGTGAGATGCCAGCTCCTTTCATTCAGTCAGTAGCTTCAAACATTTCTGGACGTGTTTCAATGGCAAAAATCAATGAATATTGTAAATGCACAAACAGTAATATCTCCACATTGCAAGGTGCAATTCTGAAATTTTTTGCTTTTTCCTGCTAATCCTAGCATGATAAAGAAGATTCAAAGAGAGTGAGATGCCAGCTCCTTTCATTCAGTCAGTAGCTTCAAACATTTCTGGACGTTTTTCAATGGCAAAAATCAATGAATATTGTAAATGCACAAACAGTAATATCTCCACATTGCAAGGTGCAATTCTGTAATTTTTTGCTTTTTCCTGCTAATCCTAGCATGATAAAGAAGATTCAAAGAGAGTGAGATGCCAGCTCCTTTCATTCAGTCAGTAGCTTCAAACATTTCTGGTATGTGAATAACATGATGTTTTTCAATGGCAAAAATCAATGAATATTGTAAATGCACAAACAGTAATATCTCCACATTGCAAGGTGCAATTCTGAAATTTTTTGCTTTTTCCTGCTAATCCTAGCATAATAAAGAAGATTCAAAGAGAGTGAGATGCCAGCTCCTTTCATTCAGTCAGTAGCTTCAAACATTTCTGGACGTGTTTCAATGGCAAAAATCAATGAATATTGTAAATGCACAAACAGTAATATCTCCACATTGCAAGGTGCAATTCTGAAATTTTTTGCTTTTTCCTGCTAATCCTAGCATGATAAAGAAGATTCAAAGAGAGTGAGATGCCAGCGCCTTTCATTCAGTCAGTAGCTTCAAACATTTCTGGACGTTTTTCAATGGCAAAAATCAATGAATATTGTAAATGCACAAACAGTAATATCTCCACATTGCAAGGTGCAATTCTGTAATTTTTTGCTTTTTCCTGCTAATCCTAGCATGATAAAGAAGATTCAAAGAGAGTGAGATGCCAGCTCCTTTCATTCAGTCAGTAGCTTCAAACATTTCTGGTATGTGAATAACATGATGTTTTTCAATGGCAAAAATCAATGAATATTGTAAATGCACAAACAGTAATATCTCCACATTGCAAGGTGCAATTCTGAAATTTTTTGCTTTTTCCTGCTAATCCTAGCATGATAAAGAAGATTCAAAGAGAGTGAGATGCCAGCTCCTTTCATTCAGTCAGTAGCTTCAAACATTTCTGGTATATGAATAACATGATGTTTTTCAATGGCAAAAATCAATGAATATTGTAAATGCACAAACAGTAATATCTCCACATTGCAAGGTGCAATTCTGAAATTTTTTGCTTTTTCCTGCTAATCCTAGCATGATAAAGAAGATTCAAAGAGAGTGAGATGCCAGCTCCTTTCATTCAGTCAGTAGCTTCAAACATTTCTGGACGTTTTTCAATGGCAAAAATCAATGAATATTGTAAATGCACAAACAGTAATATCTCCACATTGCAAGGTGCAATTCTGAAATTTTTTGCTTTTTCCTGCTAATCTAGCATGATAAAGAAGATTCAAAGAGAGTGAGATGCCAGCTCCTTTCATTCAGTCAGTAGCTTCAAACATTTCTGGTATATGAATAACATGATGTTTTTCAATGGCAAAAATCAATGAATATTGTAAATGCACAAACAGTAATATCTCCACATTGCATGGTGCAATTCTGAAATTTTTTGCTTTTTCCTGCTAATCCTAGCATGATAAAGAATATTCAAAGAGAGTGAGATGCCAGCTCCTTTCATTCAGTCAGTAGCTTCAAACATTTCTGGACGTTTTTCAATGGCAAAAATCAATGAATATTGTAAATGCACAAACAGTAATATCTCAACATTGCAAGGTGCAATTCTGAAATTTTTTGCTTTTTCCTGCTAATCCTAGCATGATAAAGAAGATTCAAAGAGAGTGAGATGCCAGCTCCTTTCATTCAGTCAGTAGCTTCAAACATTTCTGGTATATGAATAACATGATGTTTTTCAATGGCAAAAATCAATGAATATTGTAAATGCACAAACAGTAATATCTCCACATTGCAAGGTGCAATTCTGAAATTTTTTGCTTTTTCCTGCTAATCCTAGCATGATAAAGAAGATTCAAAGAGAGTGAGATGCCAGCTCCTTTCATTCAGTCAGTAGCTTCAAACATTTCTGGACGTTTTTCAATGGCAAAAATCAATGAATATTGTAAATGCACAAACAGTAATATCTCCACATTGCAAGGTGCAATTCTGAAATTTTTTGCTTTTTCCTGCTAATCCTAGCATGATAAAGAAGATTCAAAGAGAGTGAGATGCCAGCTCCTTTCATTCAGTCAGTAACTTCAAACATTTCTGGTATATGAATAACATGATGTTTTTCAATGGCATAAATCAATGAATATTGTAAATGCACAAACAGTAATATCTCCACATTGCAAGGTGCAATTCTGAAATTTTTTGCTTTTTCCTGCTAATCCTAGCATGATAAAGAAGATTCAAAGAGAGTGAGATGCCAGCTCCTTTCATTCAGTCAGTAGCTTCAAACATTTCTGGACGTTTTTCAATGGCAAAAATCAATGAATATTGTAAATGCACAAACAGTAATATCTCCACATTGCAAGGTGCAATTCTGAAATTTTTTGCTTTTTCCTGCTAATCCTAGCATGATAAAGAAGATTCAAAGAGAGTGAGATGCCAGCTCCTTTCATTCAGTCAGTAGCTTCAAACATTTCTGGACGTTTTTCAATGGCAAAAATCAATGAATATTGTAAATGCACAAACAGTAATATCTCCAAATTGCAAGGTGCAATTCTGAAATTTTTTGCTTTTTCCTGCTAATCCTAGCATGATAAAGAAAATTCAAAGAGAGTGAGATGCCAGCTCCTTTCATTCAGTCAGTAGCTTCAAACATTTCTGGACGTTTTTCAATGGCAAAAATCAATGAATATTGTAAATGCACAAACAGTAATATCTCAACATTGCAAGGTGCAATTCTGAAATTTTTTGCTTTTTCCTGCTAATCCTAGCATGATAAAGAAGATTCAAAGAGAGTGAGATGCCAGCTCCTTTCATTCAGTCAGTAGCTTCAAACATTTCTGGTATATGAATAACATGATGTTTTTCAATGGCAAAAATCAATGAATATTGTAAATGCACAAACAGTAATATCTCCACATTGCAAGGTGCAATTCTGAAATTTTTTGCTTTTTCCTGCTAATCCTAGCATGATAAAGAAGATTCAAAGAGAGTGAGATGCCAGCTCCTTTCATTCAGTCAGTAGCTTCAAACATTTCTGGACGTTTTTCAATGGCAAAAATCAATGAATATTGTAAATGCACAAACAGTAATATCTCCACATTGCAAGGTGCAATTCTGAAATTTTTTGCTTTTTCCTGCTAATCCTAGCATGATAAAGAAGATTCAAAGAGAGTGAGATGCCAGCTCCTTTCATTCAGTCAGTAACTTCAAACATTTCTGGTATATGAATAACATGATGTTTTTCAATGGCATAAATCAATGAATATTGTAAATGCACAAACAGTAATATCTCCACATTGCAAGGTGCAATTCTGAAATTTTTTGCTTTTTCCTGCTAATCCTAGCATGATAAAGAAGATTCAAAGAGAGTGAGATGCCAGCTCCTTTCATTCAGTCAGTAGCTTCAAACATTTCTGGACGTTTTTCAATGGCAAAAATCAATGAATATTGTAAATGCACAAACAGTAATATCTCCACATTGCAAGGTGCAATTCTGAAATTTTTTGCTTTTTCCTGCTAATCCTAGCATGATAAAGAAGATTCAAAGAGAGTGAGATGCCAGCTCCTTTCATTCAGTCAGTAGCTTCAAACATTTCTGGACGTTTTTCAATGGCAAAAATCAATGAATATTGTAAATGCACAAACAGTAATATCTCCAAATTGCAAGGTGCAATTCTGAAATTTTTTGCTTTTTCCTGCTAATCCTAGCATGATAAAGAAAATTCAAAGAGAGTGAGATGCCAGCTCCTTTCATTCAGTCAGTAGCTTCAAACATTTCTGGACGTTTTTCAATGGCAAAAATCAATGAATATTGTAAATGCACAAACAGTAATATCTCCACATTGCAAGGTGCAATTCTGAAATTTTTTGCTTTTTCCTGCTAATCCTAGCATAATAAACAAGATTCAAAGAGAGTGAGATGCCAGCTCCTTTCATTCAGTCAGTAGCTTCAAACATTTCTGGACGTGTTTCAATGGCAAAAATCAATGAATATTGTAAATGCACAAACAGTAATATCTCCACATTGCAAGGTGCAATTCTGAAATTTTTTGCTTTTTCCTGCTAATCCTAGCATGATAAAGAAGATTCAAAGAGAGTGAGATGCCAGCTCCTTTCATTCAGTCAGTAGCTTCAAACATTTCTGGACGTTTTTCAATGGCAAAAATCAATGAATATTGTAAATGCACAAACAGTAATATCTCCACATTGCAAGGTGCAATTCTGAAATTTTTTGCTTTTTCCTGCTAATCCTAGCATGATAAAGAAGATTCAAAGAGAGTGAGATGCCAGCTCCTTTCATTCAGTCAGTAGCTTCAAACATTTCAGGTATGTGAATAACATGATGTTTTTCAATGGCAAAAATCAATGAATATTGTAAATGCACAAACAGTAATATCTCCACATTGCAAGGTGCAATTCTGAAATTTTTTGCTTTTTCCTGCTAATCCTAGCATGATAAAGAAGATTCAAAGAGAGTGAGATGCCAGCTCCTTTCATTCAGTCAGTAGCTTCAAACATTTCTGGTATATGAATAACATGATGTTTTTCAATGGCAAAAATCAATGAATATTGTAAATGCACAAACAGTAATATCTCCACATTGCAAGGTGCAATTCTGAAATTTTTTGCTTTTTCCTGCTAATCCTAGCATGATAAAGAAGATTCAAAGAGAGTGAGATGCCAGCTCCTTTCATTCAGTCAGTAGCTTCAAACATTTCTGGACGTTTTTCAATGGCAAAAATCAATGAATATTGTAAATGCACAAACAGTAATATCTCCACATTGCAAGGTGCAATTCTGAAATTTTTTGCTTTTTCCTGCTAATCCTAGCATGATAAAGAAGATTCAAAGAGAGTGAGATGCCAGCTCCTTTCATTCAGTCAGTAGCTTCAAACATTTCTGGACGTGTTTCAATGGCAAAAATCAATGAATATTGTAAATGCACAAACAGTAATATCTCCACATTGCAAGGTGCAATTCTGAAATTTTTTGCTTTTTCCTGCTAATCCTAGCATGATAAAGAAGATTCAAAGAGAGTGAGATGCCAGCTCCTTTCATTCAGTCAGTAGCTTCAAACATTTCTGGACGTTTTTCAATGGCAAAAATCAATGAATATTGTAAATGCACAAACAGTAATATCTCCACATTGCAAGGTGCAATTCTGAAATTTTTTGCTTTTTCCTGCTAATCCTAGCATGATACAGAAGATTCAAAGAGAGTGAGATGCCAGCTCCTTTCATTCAGTCAGTAGCTTCAAACATTTCTGGTATATGAATAACATGATGTTTTTCAATGGCAAAAATCAATGAATATTGTAAATGCACAAACAGTAATATCTCCACATTGCAAGGTGCAATTCTGAAATTTTTTGCTTTTTCCTGCTAATCCTAGCATGATAAAGAAGATTCAAAGAGAGTGAGATGCCAGCTCCTTTCATTCAGTCAGTAGCTTCAAACATTTCTGGACGTTTTTCAATGGCAAAAATCAATGAATATTGTAAATGCACAAACAGTAATATCTCCACATTGCAAGGTGCAATTCTGAAATTTTTTGCTTTTTCCTGCTAATCCTAGCATGATAAAGAAGATTCAAAGAGAGTGAGATGCCAGCTCCTTTCATTCAGTCAGTAGCTTCAAACATTTCTGGACGTTTTTCAATGGCAAAAATCAATGAATATTGTAAATGCACAAACAGTAATATCTCCAAATTGCAAGGTGCAATTCTGAAATTTTTTGCTTTTTCCTGCTAATCCTAGCATGATAAAGAAAATTCAAAGAGAGTGAGATGCCAGCTCCTTTCATTCAGTCAGTAGCTTCAAACATTTCTGGACGTTTTTCAATGGCAAAAATCAATGAATATTGCAAATGCACAAACAGTAATATCTCCACATTGCAAGGTGCAATTCTGAAATTTTTTGCTTTTTCCTGCTAATCCTAGCATAATAAACAAGATTCAAAGAGAGTGAGATGCCAGCTCCTTTCATTCAGTCAGTAGCTTCAAACATTTCTGGACGTGTTTCAATGGCAAAAATCAATGAATATTGTAAATGCACAAACAGTAATATCTCCACATTGCAAGGTGCAATTCTGAAATTTTTTGCTTTTTCCTGCTAATCCTAGCATGATAAAGAAGATTCAAAGAGAGTGAGATGCCAGCTCCTTTCATTCAGTCAGTAGCTTCAAACATTTCTGGACGTTTTTCAATGGCAAAAATCAATGAATATTGTAAATGCACAAACAGTAATATCTCCACATTGCAAGGTGCAATTCTGAAATTTTTTGCTTTTTCCTGCTAATCCTAGCATGATAAAGAAGATTCAAAGAGAGTGAGATGCCAGCTCCTTTCATTCAGTCAGTAGCTTCAAACATTTCTGGTATGTGAATAACATGATGTTTTTCAATGGCAAAAATCAATGAATATTGTAAATGCACAAACAGTAATATCTCCACATTGCAAGGTGCAATTCTGAAATTTTTTGCTTTTTCCTGCTAATCCTAGCATGATAAAGAAGATTCAAAGAGAGTGAGATGCCAGCTCCTTTCATTCAGTCAGTAGCTTCAAACATTTCTGGTATATGAATAACATGATGTTTTTCAATGGCAAAAATCAATGAATATTGTAAATGCACAAACAGTAATATCTCCACATTGCAAGGTGCAATTCTGAAATTTTTTGCTTTTTCCTGCTAATCCTAGCATGATAAAGAAGATTCAAAGAGAGTGAGATGCCAGCTCCTTTCATTCAGTCAGTAGCTTCAAACATTTCTGGACGTTTTTCAATGGCAAAAATCAATGAATATTGTAAATGCACAAACAGTAATATCTCCACATTGCAAGGTGCAATTCTGAAATTTTTTGCTTTTTCCTGCTAATCCTAGCATGATAAAGAAGATTCAAAGAGAGTGAGATGCCAGCTCCTTTCATTCAGTCAGTAGCTTCAAACATTTCTGGACGTGTTTCAATGGCAAAAATCAATGAATATTGTAAATGCACAAACAGTAATATCTCCACATTGCAAGGTGCAATTCTGAAATTTTTTGCTTTTTCCTGCTAATCCTAGCATGATAAAGAAGATTCAAAGAGAGTGAGATGCCAGCTCCTTTCATTCAGTCAGTAGCTTCAAACATTTCTGGACGTTTTTCAATGGCAAAAATCAATGAATATTGTAAATGCACAAACAGTAATATCTCCACATTGCAAGGTGCAATTCTGAAATTTTTTGCTTTTTCCTGCTAATCCTAGCATGATAAAGAAGATTCAAAGAGAGTGAGATGCCAGCTCCTTTCATTCAGTCAGTAGCTTCAAACATTTCTGGTATATGAATAACATGATGTTTTTCAATGGCAAAAATCAATGAATATTGTAAATGCACAAACAGTAATATCTCCACATTGCAAGGTGCAATTCTGAAATTTTTTGCTTTTTCCTGCTAATCCTAGCATGATAAAGAAGATTCAAAGAGAGTGAGATGCCAGCTCCTTTCATTCAGTCAGTAGCTTCAAACATTTCTGGACGTTTTTCAATGGCAAAAATCAATGAATATTGTAAATGCACAAACAGTAATATCTCCACATTGCAAGGTGCAATTCTGAAATTTTTTGCTTTTTCCTGCTAATCCTAGCATGATAAAGAAGATTCAAAGAGAGTGAGATGCCAGCTCCTTTCATTCAGTCAGTAGCTTCAAACATTTCTGGTATATGAATAACATGATGTTTTTCAATGGCAAAAATCAATGAATATTGTAAATGCACAAACAGTAATATCTCCACATTGCAAGGTGCAATTCTGAAATTTTTTGCTTTTTCCTGCTAATCCTAGCATGATAAAGAAGATTCAAAGAGAGTGAGATGCCAGCTCCTTTCATTCAGTCAGTAGCTTCAAACATTTCTGGTATATGAATAACATGATGTTTTTCAATGGCAAAAATCAATGAATATTGTAAATGCACAAACAGTAATATCTCCACATTGCAAGGTGCAATTCTGAAATTTTTTGCTTTTTCCTGCTAATCCTAGCATGATAAAGAAGATTCAAAGAGAGTGAGATGCCAGCTCCTTTCATTCAGTCAGTAGCTTCAAACATTTCTGGACGTTTTTCAATGGCAAAAATCAATGAATATTGTAAATGCACAAACAGTAATATCTCCACATTGCAAGGTGCAATTCTGAAATTTTTTGCTTTTTCCTGCTAATCCTAGCATGACAAAGAAGATTAAAAGAGAGTGAGATGCCAGCTCCTTTCATTCAGTCAGTAGCTTCAAACATTTCTGGTATATGAATAACATGATGTTTTTCAATGGCAAAAATCAATGAATATTGTAAATGCACAAACAGTAATATCTCCACATTGCAAGGTGCAATTCTGAAATTTTTTGCTTTTTCCTGCTAATCCTAGCATGATAAAGAAGATTCAAAGAGAGTGAGATGCCAGCTCCTTTCATTCAGTCAGTAGCTTCAAACATTTCTGGTATATGAATAACATGATGTTTTTCAATGGCAAAAATCAATGAATATTGTAAATGCACAAACAGTAATATCTCCACATTGCAAGGTGCAATTCTGAAATTTTTTGCTTTTTCCTGCTAATCCTAGCATGATAAAGAAGATTCAAAGAGAGTGAGATGCCAGCTCCTTTCATTCAGTCAGTAGCTTCAAACATTTCTGGTATATGAATAACATGATGTTTTTCAATGGCAAAAATCAATGAATATTGTAAATGCACAAACAGTAATATCTCCACATTGCAAGGTGCAATTCTGAAATTTTTTGCTTTTTCCTGCTAATCCTAGCATGATAAAGAAGATTCAAAGAGAGTGAGATGCCAGCTCCTTTCATTCAGTCAGTAGCTTCAAACATTTCTGGACGTTTTTCAATGGCAAAAATCAATGAATATTGTAAATGCACAAACAGTAATATCTCCACATTGCAAGGTGCAATTCTGAAATTTTTTGCTTTTTCCTGCTAATCCTAGCATGATAAAGAAGATTCAAAGAGAGTGAGATGCCAGCTCCTTTCATTCAGTCAGTAGCTTCAAACATTTCTGGTATATGATTAACATGATGTTTTTCAATGTCAAAAATCAATGAATATTGTAAATGCACAAACAGTAATATCTCCACATTGCAAGCTGCAATTCTGAAATTTTTTGCTTTTTCCTGCTAATCCTAGCATGATAAAGAATATTCAAAGAGAGTGAGATGCCAGCTCCTTTCATTCAGTCAGTAGCTTCAAACATTTCTGGACGTTTTTCAATGGCAAAAATCAATGAATATTGTAAATGCACAAACAGTAATATCTCCACATTGCAAGGTGCAATTCTGAAATTTATTGCTTTTTCCTGCTAATCCTAGCATGATAAAGAAGATTCAAAGAGAGTGAGATGCCAGCTCCTTTCATTCAGTCAGTAGCTTCAAACATTTCTGGTATATGAATAACATGATGTTTTTCAATGGCAAAAATCAATGAATATTGTAAATGCACAAACAGTAATATCTCCACATTGCAAGGTGCAATTCTGAAATTTTTTGCTTTTTCCTGCTAATCCTAGCATGATAAAGAAGATTCAAAGAGAGTGAGATGCCAGCTCCTTTCATTCAGTTAGTAGCTTCAAACATTTCTGGACGTTTTTCAATGGCAAAAATCAATGAATATTGTAAATGCACAAACAGTAATATCTCCACATTGCAAGGTGCAATTCTGAAATTTTTTGCTTTTTCCTGCTAATCCTAGCATGATAAAGAAGATTCAAAGAGAGTGAGATGCCAGCTCCTTTCATTCAGTCAGTAGCTTCAAACATTTCTGGTATATGAATAACATGATGTTTTTCAATGGCAAAAATCAATGAATATTGTAAATGCACAAACAGTAATATCTCCACATTGCAAGGTGCAATTCTGAAATTTTTTGCTTTTTCCTGCTAATCCTAGCATGATAAAGAAGATTCAAAGAGAGTGAGATGCCAGCTCCTTTCATTCAGTCAGTAGCTTCAAACATTTCTGGTATATGAATAACATGATGTTTTTCAATGGCAAAAATCAATGAATATTGTAAATGCACAAACAGTAATATCTCCACATTGCAAGGTGCAATTCTGAAATTTTTTGCTTTTTCCTGCTAATCCTAGCATGATAAAGAAGATTCAAAGAGAGTGAGATGCCAGCTCCTTTCATTCAGTCAGTAGCTTCAAACATTTCTGGTATATGAATAACATGATGTTTTTCAATGGCAAAAATCAATGAATATTGTAAATGCACAAACAGTAATATCTCCACATTGCAAGGTGCAATTCTGAAATTTTTTGCTTTTTCCTGCTAATCCTAGCATGATAAAGAAGATTCAAAGAGAGTGAGATGCCAGCTCCTTTCATTCAGTTAGTAACTTCAAACATTTCTGGACGTTTTTCAATGGCAAAAATCAATGAATATTGTAAATGCACAAACAGTAATATCTCCACATTGCAAGGTGCAATTCTGAAATTTTTTGCTTTTTCCTGCTAATCCTAGCATGATAAAGAAGATTCAAAGAGAGTGAGATGCCAGCTCCTTTCATTCAGTCAGTAGCTTCAAACATTTCTGGTATATGAATATCATGATGTTTTTCAATGGCAAAAATCAATGAATATTGTAAATGCACAAACAGTAATATCTCCACATTGCAAGGTGCAATTCTGAAATTTTTTGCTTTTTCCTGCTAATCCTAGCATGATAAAGAAGATTCAAAGAGAGTGAGATGCCAGCTCCTTTCATTCAGTCAGTAGCTTCAAACATTTCTGGTATATGAATAACATGATGTTTTTCAATGGCAAAAATCAATGAATATTGTAAATGCACAAACAGTGATATCTCCACATTGCAAGGTGCAATTCTGAAATTTTTTGCTTTTTCCTGCTAACCCTAGCATGATAAAGAAGATTCAAAGAGAGTGAGATGCCAGCTCCTTTCATTCAGTCAGTAGCTTCAAACATTTCTGGTTATATGAAACATGATGTTTTTCAATGGCAAAAATCAATGAATATTGTAAATGCACAAACAGTAATATCTCCACATTGCAAGGTGCAATTCTGAAATTTTTTGCTTTTTCCTGCTAATCCTAGCATGATAAAGAAGATTCAAAGAGAGTGAGATGCCAGCTCCTTTCATTCAGTCAGTAGCTTCAAACTTTTCTGGACGTTTTTCAATGGCAAAAATCAATGAATATTGTAAATGCACAAACAGTAATATCTCCACATTGCAAGGTGCAATTCTGAAATTTTTTGCTTTTTCCTGCTAATCCTAGCATGATAAAGAAGATTCAAAGAGAGTGAGATGCCAGCTCCTTTCATTCAGTCAGTAGCTTCAAACATTTCTGGACGTTTTTCAATGGCAAAAATCAATGAATATTGTAAATGCACAAACAGTAATATCTCCAAATTGCAAGGTGCAATTCTGAAATTTTTTGCTTTTTCCTGCTAATCCTAGCATGATAAAGAAAATTCAAAGAGAGTGAGATGCCAGCTCCTTTCATTCAGTCAGTAGCTTCAAACATTTCTGGACGTTTTTCAATGGCAAAAATCAATGAATATTGTAAATGCACAAACAGTAATATCTTCACATTGCAAGGTGCAATTCTGAAATTTTTTGCTTTTTCCTGCTAATCCTAGCATGATAAAGAAGATTCAAAGAGAGTGAGATGCCAGCTCCTTTCATTCAGTCAGTAGCTTCAAACATTTCTGGTATATGAATAACATGATGTTTTTCAAAGGCAAAAATCAATGAATATTGTAAATGCACAAACAGTAATATCTCCACATTGCAAGGTGCAATTCTGAAATTTTTTGCTTTTTCCTGCTAATCCTAGCATGATAAAGAAGATTCAAAGAGAGTGAGATGCCAGCTCCTTTCATTCAGTCAGTAGCTTCAAACTTTTCTGGACGTTTTTCAATGGCAAAAATCAATGAATATTGTAAATGCACAAACAGTAATATCTCCACATTGCAAGGTGCAATTCTGAAATTTTTTGCTTTTTCCTGCTAATCCTAGCATGATAAAGAAGATTCAAAGAGAGTGAGATGCCAGCTCCTTTCATTCAGTCAGTAGCTTCAAACATTTCTGGTATATGAATAACATGATGTTTTTCAAAGGCAAAAATCAATGAATATTGTAAATGCACAAACAGTAATATCTCCACATTGCAAGGTGCAATTCTGAAATTTTTTGCTTTTTCCTGCTAATCCTAGCATGATAAAGAAGATTCAAAGAGAGTGAGATGCCAGCTCCTTTCATTCAGTCAGTAGCTTCAAACATTTCTGGTATATGAATAACATGATGTTTTTCAATGGCAAAAATCAATGAATATTGTAAATGCACAAACAGTAATATCTCCACATTGCAAGGTGCAATTCTGAAATTTTTTGCTTTTTCCTGCTAATCCTAGCATGATAAAGAAGATTCAAAGAGAGTGAGATGCCAGCTCCTTTCATTCAGTCAGTAGCTTCAAACATTTCTGGTATATGAATAACATGATGTTTTTCAATGGCAAAAATCAATGAATATTGTAAATGCACAAACAGTAATATCTCCACATTGCAAGGTGCAATTCTGAAATTTTTTGCTTTTTCCTGCTAATCCTAGCATGATAAAGAAGATTCAAAGAGAGTGAAATGCCAGCTCCTTTCATTCAGTCAGTAGCTTCAAACATTTCTGGACGTTTTTTTCAATGGCAAAAATCAATGAATATTGTAAATGCACAAACAGTAATATCTCCACATTGCAAGGTGCAATTCTGAAATTTTTTGCTTTTTCCTGCTAATCCTAGCATGATAAAGAAGATTCAAAGAGAGTGAGATGCCAGCTCCTTTCATTCAGTCAGTAGCTTCAAACATTTCTGGTATATGAATAACATGATGTTTTTCAATGGCAAAAATCAATGAATATTGTAAATGCACAAACAGTAATATCTCCACATTGCAAGGTGCAATTCTGAAATTTTTTGCTTTTTCCTGCTAATCCTAGCATGATAAAGAAGATTCAAAGAGAGTGAGATGCCAGCTCCTTTCATTCAGTCAGTAGCTTCAAACATTTATGGTATGTGAATAACATGATGTTTTTCAATGGCAAAAATCAATGAATATTGTAAATGCACAAACAGTAATATCTCCACATTGCAAGGTGCAATTCTGAAATTTTTTGCTTTTTCCTGCTAATCCTAGCATGATAAAGAAGATTCAAAGAGAGTGAGATGCCAGCTCCTTTCATTCAGTCAGTAGCTTCAAACATTTCTGGACGTTTTTCAATGGCAAAAATCAATGAATATTGTAAATGCACAAACAGTAATATCTCCACATTGCAAGGTGCAATTCTGAAATTTTTTGCTTTTTCCTGCTAATCCTAGCATGATAAAGAAGATTCAAAGAGAGTGAGAAGCCAGCTCCTTTCATTCAGTCAGTAGCTTCAAACATTTCTGGTATATGATTAACATGATGTTTTTCAATGGCAAAAATCAATGAATTTTGTAAATGCACAAACAGTAATATCTCCACATTGCAAGGTGCAATTCTGACATTTTTTGCTTTTTCCTGCTAATCCTAGCATGATAAAGAAGATTCAAAGAGAGTGAGATGCCAGCTCCTTTCATTCAGTCAGTAGCTTCAAACATTTCTGGACGTTTTTCAATGGCAAAAATCAATGAATATTGTAAATGCACAAACAGTAATATCTCCACATTGCAAGGTGCAATTCTGAAATTTTTTGCTTTTTCCTGCTAATCCTAGCATGATAAAGAAGATTCAAAGAGAGTGAGATGCCAGCTCCTTTCATTCAGTCAGTAGCTTCAAACATTTCTGGACGTTTTTCAATGGCAAAAATCAATGAATATTGTAAATGCACAAACAGTAATATCTCCACATTGCAAGGTGCAATTCTGAAATTTTTTGCTTTTTCCTGCTAATCCTAGCATGATAAAGAAGATTCAAAGAGAGTGAGAAGCCAGCTCCTTTCATTCAGTCAGTAGCTTCAAACATTTCTGGTATATGATTAACATGATGTTTTTCAATGGCAAAAATCAATGAATATTGTAAATGCACAAACAGTAATATCTCCACATTGCAAGGTGCAATTCTGACATTTTTTGCTTTTTCCTGCTAATCCTAGCATGATAAAGAAGATTCAAAGAGAGTGAGATGCCAGCTCCTTTCATTCAGTCAGTAGCTTCAAACATTTCTGGACGTTTTTCAATGGCAAAAATCAATGAATATTGTAAATGCACAAACAGTAATATCTCCACATTGCAAGGTGCAATTCTGAAATTTTTTGCTTTTTCCTGCTAATCCTAGCATGATAAAGAAGATTCAAAGAGAGTGAGATGCCAGCTCCTTTCATTCAGTCAGTAGCTTCAAACATTTCTGGTATAGGATAACATGGTTTTTCAATGGCAAAAATCAATGAATATTGTAAATGCACAAACAGTAATATCTCCACATTGCAAGGTGCAATTCTGAAATTTTTTGATTTTTCCTGCTAATCCTAGCATGATAAAGAAGATTCAAAGAGAGTGAGATGCCAGCTCCTTTCATTCAGTCAGTAGCTTCAAACATTTCTGGACGTTTTTCAATGGCAAAAATCAATGAATATTGTAAATGCACAAACAGTAATATCTCCACATTGCAAGGTGCAATTCTGAAATTTTTTGCTTTTTCCTGCTAATCCTAGAATGATAAAGAAGATTCAAAGAGAGTGAGATGCCAGCTCCTTTCATTCAGTCAGTAGCTTCAAACATTTCTGGTATATGATTAACATGATGTTTTTCAATGGCAAAAATCAATGAATATTGTAAATGCACAAACAGTAATATCTCCACATTGCAAGGTGCAATTCTGACATTTTTTGCTTTTTCCTGCTAATCCTAGCATGATAAAGAAGATTCAAAGAGAGTGAGATGCCAGCTCCTTTCATTAAGTCAGTAGCTTCAAACATTTCTGATGGACGTTTTTCAATGGCAAAAATCAATGAATTTTGTAAATGCACAAACAGTAATATCTCCACATTGCAAGGTGCAATTCTGAAATTTTTTGCTTTTTCCTGCTAATCCTAGCATGATAAAGAAGATTCAAAGAGAGTGAGATGCCAGCTCCTTTCATTCAGTCAGTAGCTTCAAACATTTCTGGACGTTTTTCAATGGCAAAAATCAATGAATATTGTAAATGCACAAACAGTAATATCTCCACATTGCAAGGTGCAATTCTGAAATTTTTTGCTTTTTCCTGCTAATCCTAGCATGATAAAGAAGATTCAAAGAGAGTGAGATGCCAGCTCCTTTCATTCAGTCAGTAGCTTCAAACATTTCTGGTATATGAATAACATGATGTTTTTCAATGGCAAAAATCAATGAATATTGTAAATGCACAAACAGTAATATCTCCACATTGCAAGGTGCAATTCTGACATTTTTTGCTTTTTCCTGCTAATCCTAGCATGATAAAGAAGATTCAAAGAGAGTGAGATGCCAGCTCCTTTCATTCAGTCAGTAGCTTCAAACATTTCTGGACGTTTTTCAATGGCAAAAATCAATGAATATTGTAAATGCACAAACAGTAATATCTCCACATTGCAAGGTGCAATTCTGAAATTTTTTGCTTTTTCCTGCTAATCCTAGCATGATAAAGAAGATTCAAAGAGAGTGAGATGCCAGCTCCTTTCATTCAGTCAGTAGCTTCAAACATTTCTGGACGTTTTTCAATGGCAAAAATCAATGAATATTGTAAATGCACAAACAGTAATATCTCCACATTGCAAGGTGCAATTCTGAAATTTTTTGCTTTTTCCTGCTAATCCTAGCATGATAAAGAAGATTCAAAGAGAGTGAGATGCCAGCTCCTTTCATTCAGTCAGTAGCTTCAAACATTTCTGGTATATGAATAACATGATGTTTTTCAATGGCAAAAATCAATGAATATTGTAAATGCACAAACAGTAATATCTCCACATTGCAAGGTGCAATTCTGAAATTTTTTGCTTTTTCCTGCTAATCCTAGCATGATAAAGAATATTCAAAGAGAGTGAGATGCCAGCTCCTTTCATTCAGTCAGTAGCTTCAAACATTTCTGGACGTTTTTCAATGGCAAAAATCAATGAATATTGTAAATGCACAAACAGTAATATCTCCACATTGCAAGGTGCAATTCTGAAATTTTTTGCTTTTTCCTGCTAATCCTAGCATGATAAAGAAGATTCAAAGAGAGTGAGATGCCAGCTCCTTTCATTCAGTCAGTAGCTTCAAACATTTCTGGTATATGAATAACATGATGTTTTTCAATGGCAAAAATCAATGAATATTGTAAATGCACAAACAGTAATATCTCCACATTGCAAGGTGCAATTCTGAAATTTTTTGCTTTTTCCTGCTAATCCTAGCATGATAAAGAAGATTCAAAGAGAGTGAGATGCCAGCTCCTTTCATTCAGTCAGTAGCTTCAAACATTTCTGGACGTTTTTCAATGGCAAAAATCAATGAATATTGTAAATGCACAAACAGTAATATCTCCACATTGCAAGGTGCAATTCTGAAATTTTTTGCTTTTTCCTGCTAATCCTAGCATGATAAAGAAGATTCAAAGAGAGTGAGATGCCAGCTCCTTTCATTCAGTCAGTAGCTTCAAACATTTCTGGACGTTTTTCAATGGCAAAAATCAATGAATATTGTAAATGCACAAACAGTAATATCTCCACATTGCAAGGTGCAATTCTGAAATTTTTTGCTTTTTCCTGCTAATCCTAGCATGATAAAGAAGATTCAAAGAGAGTGAGATGCCAGCTCCTTTCATTCAGTCAGTAGCTTCAAACATTTCTGGACGTTTTTCAATGGCAAAAATCAATGAATATTGTAAATGCACAAACAGTAATATCTCCACATTGCAAGGTGCAATTCTGAAATTTTTTGCTTTTTCCTGCTAATCCTAGCATGATAAAGAAGATTCAAAGAGAGTGAGATGCCAGCTCCTTTCATTCAGTCAGTAGCTTCAAACATTTCTGGTATATGAATAACATGATGTTTTTCAATGGCAAAAATCAATGAATATTGTAAATGCACAAACAGTAATATCTCCACATTGCAAGGTGCAATTCTGAAATTTTTTGCTTTTTCCTGCTAATCCTAGCATGATAAAGAAGATTCAAAGAGAGTGAGATGCCAGCTCCTTTCATTCAGTCAGTAGCTTCAAACATTTCTGGACGTTTTTCAATGGCAAAAATCAATGAATATTGTAAATGCACAAACAGTAATATCTCCACATTGCAAGGTGCAATTCTGAAATTTTTTGCTTTTTCCTGCTAATCCTAGCATGATAAAGAAGATTCAAAGAGAGTGAGATGCCAGCTCCTTTCATTCAGTCAGTAGCTTCAAACATTTCTGGTATATGAATAACATGATGTTTTTCAATGGCAAAAATCAATGAATATTGTAAATGCACAAACAGTAATATCTCCACATTGCAAGGTGCAATTCTGAAATTTTTTGCTTTTTCCTGCTAATCCTAGCATGATAAAGAAGATTCAAAGAGAGTGAGATGCCAGCTCCTTTCATTCAGTCAGTAGCTTCAAACATTTCTGGAACGTTTTTCAATGGCAAAAATCAATGAATATTGTAAATGCACAAACAGTAATATCTCCACATTGCAAGGTGCAATTCTGAAATTTTTTGCTTTTTCCTGCTAATCCTAGCATGATAAAGAAGATTCAAAGAGAGTGAGATGCCAGCTCCTTTCATTCAGTCAGTAGCTTCAAACATTTCTGGGATGTTTTTCAATGGCAAAAATCAATGAATATTGTAAATGCACAAACAGTAATATCTCCACATTGCAAGGTGCAATTCTGAAATTTTTTGCTTTTTCCTGCTAATCCTAGCATGATAAAGAAGATTCAAAGAGAGTGAGATGCCAGCTCCTTTCATTCAGTCAGTAGCTTCAAACATTTCTGGTATATGAATAACATGATGTTTTTCAATGGCAAAAATCAATGAATATTGTAAATGCACAAACAGTAATATCTCCACATTGCAAGGTGCAATTCTGAAATTTTTTGCTTTTTCTGCTAATCCTAGCATGATAAAGAAGATTCAAAGAGAGTGAGATGCCAGCTCCTTTCGTTCAGTCAGTAGCTTCAAACATTTCTGGACGTTTTTCAATGGCAAAAATCAATGAATATTGTAAATGCACAAACAGTAATATCTCCACATTGCAAGGTGCAATTCTGAAATTTTTTGCTTTTTTCCTGCTAATCCTAGCATGATAAAGAAGATTCAAAGAGAGTGAGATGCCAGCTCCTTTCATTCAGTCAGTAGCTTCAAACATTTCTGGTATATGAATAACATGATGTTTTTCAATGGCAAAAATCAATGAATATTGTAAATGCACAAACAGTATATCTCCACATTGCAATGTGCAATTCTGAAATTTTTTGCTTTTT